>NW_022196665.1:0-185608 GCF_008641045.1 Pistacia vera
TCAAATCAGAAGAATCCACTTATGAATGTTAATTTGCAGCAACTCTGATGAAAATCATCCAAGTTCTGCCGCAAACTCAAAAGAATGAGCAGTAAACATAAAAAGAATAATGCTATAATAAGCAGAGCAGAATGAAAGTCATCAGGTATTGTGCGACTACAGAAATAGATACACAAATCAAAACCTTACTTGTTCAAGCGTGTGTTGAGCAAGATCAGTTGTAGATATCATCACTCCAGCAGCAAAGGAACCCAGTTCAAGGCTTAAACCCAGCTTATCACTACACTGAAATGTCACAACAATCTATATTAATACATCCATGCAGATATGCATGCATAAATTGGAAGTGAATGGAGTGTAGGTTGGTGCTGTTAATTCCTTAGGTTCCAATTAAGATGGAACAAATAAAAATCTCTGATAGCAATTAGATTGCAATAAAATCAATTAAACAGAGAACACTTTGGTCGAACAATTGTGCAGACAAGACAAATTGTTTAAGAGTGTGTTAATCACAAGGCAATTAGAAATAGGTAAATGAGACAAACCCAAGCAACAAGTAAGCAGAATGCCACAGATGCCAGTTGATAGAGCTCATTAGTCTGCAAAAATAACAGTCCAGATAACAGAATTCATTAGTCTGCTTGCCAACTCCATATTTGAGCCTATAACTGTCAACACCTATGAAAAATAGCTTCAAAGGAAACGTATATAAATATATATATATATATATATATATGCTTACCTGCGAAGATAAACTTATCATTAGCTTCAGAAACCATGGTACACATGTACGAGATAATATCGTCAAAATGGCCAGAAATGAAATCAACATCACCAATCTGGAAATTCAATATTACCATGTGAAGCAACAAATCAATACTCTAGTATGTAGGCAAATGCATCGAAAGACATCCAGGTATGCAACAGCCAATATACATTATTTCTAGTCCAATCAACCGGAAAACTGAGGACACAAGTTTCAAATTATTACATCTAAATACTCTTAACATTTACCATTTATCATAAATTTGATGTCCGACAGATATGTTTACTATCAAAAATTTAGAATGTAAAACATAACAGAGAAACAAAGAAAAGATGAAACCCCAATGATACAGTAGTTGATGCAGGCAGAGTTCCTGAGATCAATCAAATAAAAACGATTTAATTACATAAACTTTAAATTATATCCTTACGATTTAGTCATGGATATTACTCCTTGAAGAACACCAGACGTTCCACCAAGAACTGGAAGCAGAGCAAAAAGCAAACCCACAGCACAATCCTGTGGGACAACATGAACAATATCATATGGAAAATAGATAACTAAATTTTATCAATCATTTTAAACCAGGCAAGTAAGATAGCATTAATCATTATCATTATCTGAGAAAATATGTACCTGCAAAATAAGAATACCAATTGTGACTTGACCATGTAAGGCACTTATACTATTCCTTTCCATCAAAAACTTTAAAACCTGTGGCCAGCAAAGGTGTAACAAACACTTATATGATGCATATGCATTTAAAATAACATGTACGAAAGATATTATAAATGAGTAAACAGTAACAAAGAAATCCAATTTAAGCCTCCAACATACATTTTATAAAACACTTTATACAATGGAAGAGCTTTCATTCTTATTTCCATCATGTTAGAAACTTCCCACTGAAACATATTCAAGGAGACAACCAGGATCAAAGACACCTGGAAATGCTATTATTCTGATCAGGTATTAATAATTTCAAAGATTGCAATCTCTGTCAACCATAACATCATGTTTTAAGGTATTCTAATACATAACCAGTCAACCCCTTGAAGTAGAAGCGCATGAACCCCACATGTTTTAATCTATTCAGTAATCTCAAGCATATGAAATGATGCCAGGATTTGAAAAAGAAAGTAGCCTCCTCTCCAGTCTGTATAACTATTAAAGTGCATCAAACAATTTGCAAACTTTATAAATGTTCAAATCATTACTCTCACTTGCCATTAATCACACTGAGCAGGTTTGGAGAGCACCAAGCAGTTCAGACTGGTTTATAAATAGCCAACAAGAAGTAAAAATAAAGAAATAAATATATGTATATATCATTGATATGACTAGCACAAAAAAGATAATAAATATTTCAGAAAATACCAATTGATGGCAAGATGAAATAAAAGACACCAGTAACATATTCCAAACTTCAGCCGTCAAAATGGTGGCCCAACGTAGAGAGCAGTCATAATATACATGATTATATTGCACCAAGTTTCTTAAATTATTCAGCAACTTTAACTTTTATTCACCTCATTGACTTGAGGGAGACTACCAACTTCCCATGAAGAGGGTTAAGAAGTGAGAAGGTAGTCCTAAAGAAAACTAAAATTAAAATGTTTTATGAGGAATGGAGACATATCTTATAATTAACCAGCACAGTGCATTGATTTGTGTTTTAGTTTCTGTAATACTTATATAATTACTGTAAGTATTATAGTTTCTACAGGATTTTACCTCAGCTCCTATTTGAACAAGCATTTCCTAGATGAATTCTTTATCTTAGGAGATTAATTACAAATACAATGATGTGAAATAGGAAATCATGTCACGCAATAAATGTGATCTACAATTAGTCATATTTAGAATGAAAAGAGATAAAATAGAGAGATATACAGCCACATGGAAAGGCCAGCAATAAAGAGCAATGATAACTTAAACAAAATTTTCACCATCAGATTACTACTAGGATATAAATTATATTAACAAAATGACATCACTGTGCCAAAAAATTACCACTGCAGTTGAAGACATAGACAGCAAGACACCAACAAATACCCCTTCTGAAGGCTTACCACCACACAACTGCAAAAGGCATACAGATACATCCATCAAAAACTCAAATCTAGACAGAACTGGGAGCACAGGGTAAAATACTTTATATAGTAACATCTTAGGTCTCTTATCCAGAAAAGAAAAAAAAAAAAGGTAACAGCCTTGGGAACAATAAAATATTTCTTTAAGCCAGCAACTTAAAAAATCTTTATAACGGCTGAATATTCTGTAGAATACTCAATCAAATGAATACAATTAAAGTTTAAACATAAACCACTTCATATAAAGGTAATCTTTATGGTGAGCAGGCACCTAGGTTGTTCCATTACCAACTATGTACCCAAAACTTTCATGATATAAGTCATACCGAAGCTATTATTCCACACAAGCACATAAATAGAAAAATCTGGAGAAGACCTCCTAAAACGGCAACTGCACGAACAACTCGAAGCTGTAATTATGAAAAGACAATAGTTACTTCAACTGAAAAGAATTAAATTATAAGCATGGATGGATGAGAGAAGTATGAGAGAACCTTTGATGTGGAGAATTCCAGGCCCAATGCAAAAAGAAGGAAAATGACACCAAATTGGGCCACTGTTTCAACCTGAAAGAATATAAGAAGTGATATGTGATATTAAACAGCTATAAGATTTGAAATATATTGACTGAAGAATGAGAAACTTATTCTAATATGGAACTATATCAAGAGAGAAAGAATATTATATAGCCTTCCAGCACAATCACTTTTTTTTTTTTTTCCAAATATAAGACAATAGTGAGAAGAAGCAACATACTTGAACCATTTCACTGACAAAGCTGAAGCCCCCAGGCCCAATAACAGATCCTGCCAGCAGATATCCTGTAATAACCTGCAAAATCAAAATTTGAAAGATACTCCTTAAGGATGCTGTATGAAAGTAACCAAAAACAGAGTCTTTGAAAGCAAAGGCAGTTGCAGAAATAATAAAAGATAGATGAATGATATTGGTCTAACCGGTTGTCCAGCACAAGCAAAGGCAATGCCACCACAAGTTGCAGAGACAATAACAACCACCAGATCTGATATCAATCTGCAAATAACATCATTTTGAACAGGTTGGAATGGCCAACAAATTTCTCTTACTGAGAGGTTGGGGCAGGGGCGTGATAACAGAATAGTCAGTAACAAACCTCAAGTCTAGTTGTAGCACTGGATATTTCGACTTTGCATTTGATATGATAAACACATTGTCCTGAAGAAAATTTTTATAAAAGATCAAATTTTATCAACTTCAAATATTGGCTAGTAAAAAATGTAACTGTTTGAAGTAGTGTATCATCATACAAGATAAACTACCAAAGCATGCAAAAGACAAATAATCAAGTAGGTAATGAATTGCACAATACTAAATATACCTTCCGATCAATCAATGTTGGAGTATCTTCTTGTCCATTTTCATTATCCAAATTAAAAACATCATGAAACTGAAATGACCTAACATAAGGCTCACAATCGTGTCAGAAATTTGCAAATCATAGATAAACAAAATAAGCATTCCCATTGTTGTAATAAGAATGTCATGTCAAAAATTTATTAAAAAAAAAATGAATAATATATTTTTCAAGCTACAGGGACATACTTCTCCTCCTTGGTCTCATTTTTCTTCTTAACTCTGGCAACAGTTTCCAAAACAGCCTGTCAAGACCAAAGATACAACATTCAGACAAATACACTTCATCAGGCAAAACTGCCAGATTCAACTATAGAGGCTCTCCACATACAGTTTATTTAACTCTTCAATCAGCCATCAGCATTTGAATATGAAGTTTCACATTGAATTTCTATTTTATCTACTTTCCATCCATTTTGACACAATTTTGTAACGGCAACAATGCACATCCATCATAAGTTGTTACAAGTAATACAAACTAAACAGTGGTTTCACAATACTGTCCTCTCGTCAGCACCACAAATGAAAAATATATAAAACAACAGTTTTTTTACAAAATGCCGTCCACTGAAAAGTCAATGAAAATCATATGGATTAAAAAGAATATGATAAGCAACCTGTTCTCCAGCAACACTGTTGTTGAAGCTGCCAGGATCAGTAGCTGCAACAGAAAAACACAAACATGTAAGCACAATCTAAGATACACACTTTCCATTTGTTCATTTTTTTCTAATTTTTATAAGGATAATGCTTTGTTCTAATTACAAGAGCCACACCCAGCACAACCTAATGATAACATTTCAGCTTTACTTAAAATGAGTTCTCCTGCTTCAATAAACGGGATTGATTTAAAATAAAAGTGATCCGCAACCACAGAAACCCTAGTTGAACAACCGCTAATAAATAAATGCAGACATAAATAATAACAAAAAAAAAAAAAAACAATGGTTCAGATCTAGAAGAGACCTTCGTTTTGGTCACTCTCATTGAACTCCTTTTCGAGAGCACGATCAAGCATGTCAGCGAAACTGTCCTCCTTGGATCTCGCGCTGGACACATTATTATACTCAGCAGCGGTGGCATTGATCTCGGAGTTGGACTCAGTGACAGATTCGGTGGAGGCGAAGCAGAGGAGAAGAGAAACAATGATGAAGAGTGCGAGAGATAACCTCATTGCTGCAAAGCACCTGAAACGGCGACGTGTCGTTTGGAATTGTTAAGGAGAAAGGAAAGGGAAAGTGTTTCTTTCCTTGGTGTTTTGGTTAGGTTAGGTTAGCTTAGAAATGCACCAAATCCAAATGGTGCTGCAGATTGGGAATGGGAGTGATGTTCAGTCAGGTGAGGAGGGACAATGGTGACGCTACGCGCAAGACAATGCGCGTGAGGGACAGTGGAAAAGTTTACTTTCCAGTTGGCAACTTTCAATTCGTCAGTATCGGACCCTGAAACATACTTGGCACGAAACAGCCAGACTACGGTTACTTAAATTCGGCCATTAATCTCCTTTGTTAAAAAATGCAAGTCTTTTAGACAATTATTAATAATATGACTTAAATTAATGCTTCTAAAACTAAATATAGCATAGTTAAAATGTTATTTAATTTTTTTTTGGGGGGAAATTCAATATAAACCAACGGAACTAACGTTAAATTAAAAATAGTAATAGATATGTTAGTTAAAGATTTATTTCATTTGCTGTCGTTTTACAATAAACAGCAATAACATTATCTATATTTCGATTTTAAATTTGTGTTGATGTTTTTTGAAATTTGAAGAGAATATTAATTGAAGCAAAATCCTAGTAAAATTATTTTAAAAATGTAAATCCCTAGAATCAAGCAAAGTAGGTTGATTCCTGTATAAGAAAAAAATCTAAATTGATTCTAAATTAATTTAAAAGTGGTACTTTCCTTTCGGAAGAAAAAAAGAACCACGCACGCACATCGATCGGGGAAGTTGGGTTGGGGCAATGCACCAGAGAGTGGATATGCCGTGTTCCTCACGCTCTTCCAGGTAGTATTACGATTATCACACCGATCTTAATAATAAAATTTCTGAGTGGAGCAATGGCAGTGGGAAGGTCAAAAGATCACAACCGTTGAACGCGAAGCAAGCAACAGTCAACACAGCGTAGCTTTAAGATAAATTTAGTGAAGTTGACATGTGTCACAGAAGATTTCATGGGTGGGCCGAGGGGCAACTTGGATTGACAGGGAGGGTATGATTGTTAAAAAAGGTAATTTATTTTATAATCCAAAATCTTAACATTAAAATTTAAAAGTGTGTTTGGGTTTGTATTAAGGTTATTTTAGGGAGAATCAGATGACAGTATACCAAACATTTAATTTGCATGTGAAACTGACACATAGCTGATAGCCCTACTGCATCTATCAACATTTTGTAATCGGTAGTTAATATAATATTTATATGATAAATGATATTATTCAAAATTAATGGTAAAAATTGTTCGTTTTTATTCCTTTAGTTTTTAACATTGATGTCACATACCATCATGCGCGGTTCCAGCCCACTTTTGGGCTTTTTAAATATTTTATATATAATTTTTAGATTTTAGCTTACCCTAAAAAAAATATTAATGAACAAAAATATTTATCTATAATTAATTTTTATTTTAACCCACCTTAAAAAATTTTTATGAATCCGCCACTGCATACCATAATAACGTTATTATTTATTTAGTCCTTTGAATTTATATATTTAATAGACTTTAAAAATTAGTTAAAATACGTATAAATTAATTTGGACATCTCAATTACCAAAAAAATTAAATAAATAAATGGTTATGTTATTTTAAGAGTTTCAACAATAAATAATTTAGGTATTTAACTTGTAAAAATAAATCAAATTGATCTTTCGTAATTTTTTTAATATTTCATTAGATCCTGTCGGCCAAACATGACTTATTTAATTGAAATTATCATTATTTTTATTTAAATCAAATTCTTTATATTCACGCAAAAGATGCTTCCACAATTGACTAGTGTACTTGAGGTTTTAAGCAAATGGTATAACTTGGCAGTTTTAATTTGAATTTAAAATAAAATAATTTTTTTTAAACTTTTTATATCTCTCTTCTACACTTAATTACAGCTATATTTTTACTTTAATCCTTTGCTTTTTTTTTTTTTTTTTTTTTTTTTGGGCTAAATTGAACTAAATATAACTTTTCAATACTAATAGACCCAAGTATTATATAACCAGAATCACCAATCTCTTACGAATACTTATATCTTAAAGAAAAATCTATTTCTTAATTTTATATGACAAAATCACTTTCCTGACTGACAATATGGTGTTTAATAAATTGGTTTGGTTTGAATCTCCCCTCATCTTACGTTAGAGGACTATTTTAATCTATTAATTATTACTAATCAACTTGTAGATGACATAAACTTTTTTTATTCCTTCAAATTAATCTCTTGGAGTTTTAAGCTAGGTTTTAAAACCCGACCCGGGGAGTGGCCTAATCAGGTTACCAAGTCACTGGGTTGACCGATCAAACCAGTTCAACCACGGGCTCAAACCGTGATGTCAGCGTGATGACATCATTATGACATCAACATGACATATAAAAAAATAACTAAAAAGTTCGTAATAAAAAATCCGATCCAACCACGATTCAAACTGAGTCATTTGAAATTTTTGGTTTTTTAGTCTAACCGACCGGCTCGATCACCGGTTGAACCAGACGGGCCGGGCCAGGTTTTAAAACCATAATTCTAAGTGATGAAAATTAAGTGTTTGGTTAGAGAGAAAATAATTAAGAGAGATTTTTTTTTTTTTTTTAAGTTAATTTTCTGTCAGCAGATTCTCTTTGGGCTGAGCCCACGGCCCAATCTACTTAACCAAAAATCTAACTCCTATAACAATGACAATTTATTTTAGGGAAGTGATTTGACTGTTAGCCTCCACTGGTTTTCTCTTTTACGCTTTAGCCCCCATTGCTAATTACTATTCTGTTTAACAATGGCCCCATTTATCCAAACACTTGAAGAGGGAAAGAAGCACAAGATAAAGAACAATGGGGCACAAAACATCCAAAATTGTAACTCAATCTCACAACCTTCTCTTCCAGCTCCCGATGTGACAACTCGTCATGGGATAGCTCGCAAATGGGTGGGTAAGACCCATTTTACACGCTAACCAATGACAAGCTACCATGTTAGAGATTGTGAAAGAAAGTTGTGAGATTAGGTTGTGGATCTAACATTCTCTAATTATATATATATAAATATAAAATTTTAAAGTAAAAAGTAAAAAGTATGGAAGAAGAATAAATTTTATTGTTACAATTATATCCTTACTTAAGATCGGAGATAGGGTTTTATGCATCAATACATAACTATCAAAATTGTATTTGAATCAGCTGCTGCAACTTCAATTACATTTACATAGTTTTGTCAGTTTATTGAATCAATTGTAGCGCAGCAAAATTTAGAATTTCTTATTCATAAACCAAAACCTTGCAATCCTTATATTGGTTTGCCTTGTTTTAAACATGAAACAATTAATAAAAGTATTAATTCAATTTCATACCAGCGTTTGTAGGCTCCTTCACTTGATTTTTGCGGATTCACTTTCACTCCAAGAATAGGAATGCACGAACGGTATCCACACAAAATAGGACGATATATCAATTGCTTAATTTGCTTGAATAATCAATTGACTTTTAGAATTAAAAAGGGCAGAATTTTTCAATTGAAAAATTCACTCTCTCAAGGGTGAACGTCTTTTAGAGAGAGGATGGCTAGGGTTTTCAATATTAAAAAGTGTTATTTGTTTTATTTTAAGTTGCACTTATACAGTGCAACAAATAAAACCCTGGTCCATAATTGGAGTAGCACATATCCTATTCCTTTATTAGAATAGAATTAACCCCACAAGCAAACAAGCCATATATGGTATTTTTACATTAATATCAAATAATAATATTGCATTTAAATATATGTACACATACATTTAAATAAATACGTAATCTCACTAATTTTAATTCTCATATGAAATTAAATACAGGCAACAATCTCACCAAATTTAATTGCACTGAGAAATTAATAAAATACATTTTTATCTTAAAAGATGAAAATACCCCTTTTACTTATTAATTCTTATACTATCTTATATGTGTATGACTCGTAAGCTCTTCATCATATCGACAGTGAGTACTGTCGTAATTAACACTCATTTAATCGTCTCACTAAACACAGTCCAAGATTGGTCTCTGACAAGGCATCATGGCCACACAATAGATTCAGATTCAGCGATATAGCTTCCTATCAACAATATGGTTACCGTGTAATCTAATTCTTTCATCATCTATTATCTCATCAAGGTTTGAAGAACATAAATAGTGTCAACTTCAAATCAACTATCTTGATATGTTCGTATTCAGTCACCGAACCAACGTCTAAATAAAATTGGACTTCAGCACCAACTCAATTTCACTGTGGGTACAGATTTGCGGTTGTTATCATTTACCGAATTATTCAACGAGATAAATTCTCATATACCCATAAATGATGAATCCTATGTCGATTCACCATAGTCATAGTGCATTTCTCAATGTAGCCAACCATTATCGTACTGATAACCCTCAATAAGATTACGTTAGATTAGTGTCAAACTACATCAATATTTACGCACAATGCTTTGGTGATCTCAAGTCTAAGGATCACATGCACCACCATCCGTTAAATAATATATTCCATAGACACTAAAGTTACCATCTTATATGAAATCCTTTGAGAGGTCAATCCAATGAACTTGCTAACTACAAACACTCAAGCATTGCATCAAGTTGTCACCAAACAATTTTGACATGCGAGAGATCTATCACTATCTTTCGACAAGGTTATTCAACGCTACAATAGTCTTACTGAGTTATTTGTGCCATAATCAGTGCCGGATCTAGGAATTTCACTTTATGAGGGCAAAAAATAAACAAAAATAAAATAAAACCAATCATCACCATGCTTTTTTTTTTTCATTACGATGAGCTTCAACAAAAAGTTACAAAATACAAATAAATATTTTCAAAAAACACAATTTTTGTAAACATAAAACAATTTTTCTACTATTGTCCTCGACGAGTTTTTACATTTTAAAAACGTTGGATAATCATCTTATCGTCAATTGTATCAAATACATCTTTCTCAATATAGGTGACAAAGCAATCATTCATCCATTGATCTCCCATTCGATTGCGTAACCGACTTTTCACAAGATTCATTACAGAAAAAATCCTTTCTATGGTCGCAATCACAACTGGTAAAACCAATACAACTTTCACAAGCTTATACACCTACAGATATAAAATGTTTTTTTTAAACTGAACTAAATTCTTAGCCAAATCACCAATTTCTTATAACTTAGCAAATTCATCACAAGAATGCATGTCAATAACATAGTCTTAGCCTAGTTCTCAAATACCGTCAACTCAAGTGCAGAAAAATTAGATAGAAAAAACTGGTCAAACCCATTATTTCCTCTCTTCTCTTTTTCCTTTTCCTTTCTTCTTTATGAGTTTTTCTCTCTTCTTCTTCATTTTGGGCGAACAGCCAATTTATATACGTATAAAACAATTTTTTTGATCTCTTATTCTCACTATGACCCTGCTACATCAGTTTTATTGTAAAAATGCACAGATTTCTCCCCTCAATTAGATGCAAACCCAACAGTTCTTATTCCTTTAATTTTCACTCATAATAAAAGCTTTTAAAAACTAACAAACCCCCTTGCATAAAAATAAAAATCACAAAAAATACGAAATATATATATTAGGATTAAAAATGAGATTTTACTAAAACAAAATCCAAACTTACAGTAGGGGCCCTTCTGTTTTCAAAATCTCAAAATTCTATAGGGGTAAAATTTAAATAAATATAAAATCTGAAATTTTTTAAAAATTGAGTAGGGTCTGTAGTCTCCACTTGTCATTTATTGGATCCGCCACTGACCTTAATTCAGAATAATACTAAGGCTGCGAACAATTCTAGAGTAACCATCATATGTGATCATAGAATCCTTACAATCAAAATTTAAAACATTTGATACTCTCATCGTGATTTTACCGCTCTAAAAGCATATACCAATATATTAAATAATATAAACACAATGATATAGAGAATTTGCCTTTATTAATATTAACATGTGTTTTACAAAAAGTCAATAGCTACATTAAAAACTTATCCTTATCTTGTGATTATGTAATGATTTATATGTAAGCATCGAGTGTTTAATTATCATTAAAATGTTCACATTCATTGTTGGACATACAACAGTCTATTCACAGCACAAGTTCTCAACACCACTAATTCATCTATTAGTATTGTTGTGCAGTGGACTTTTCGACAACCAAATTTGTGTCACCTCTCCTTACACCATATCAGGATCTAACGATTAAGCTCACCTCACGTATCGTTCCCATAGCAGATGGTTTCACTAGCAAGATTATCAGTATTAAGCATGGGTGTTCAGTTTTACATATGGGTGTGCCCGACTCAAATCCGAATTACGGGAGATTATGTGTATAATACACTCTGTAACAACCACTATCAGATGATGTATAAAAAGGAGAAACCACCTTTGTTTTGGGAGATCGATTATTCACACAAGTTGATCCTTGTTTTTATGTGTTTTCTCTATAATTAGTCTGAGTGTAAAGCAAATACAAAACAATAACATGACAACGAACGTAAACTTGATTCTAACTCGCCAAACCACTTTAAAATCTATCTTTGTCTTTTCATTATTTGTTTTCTAATATGTTCCTAATTGGTTATTTGTAATCATGTACATATCCTATCCAATCCCGCCAAGGTCGATTGGGTATCTCTGGTTGTTGCATTTTCAAGTAACAAGTATAGACATGTTTTAATTGACTATAAGCATATTTTCAATTCAATAATTCCTCAATACAAAGAACAAAGTTACAATAGCCGGCGATAATTTAGTGTGAACAAAAGCAGAATGTTGAGTTTGCGTTTGTATGAATCAAACAACGAAAACTTAATTAATTTGGAGCGATAACTTATCAAGCAAACTACATCAAGTTGCTTTGTACCTGGCTAGGTTTCGGTACCTTTCCTTAAAGTTTAGATTCTTCTGTGACTTGATGCATCCTTGGGAATGATTTCTCACTAATTTTAAAGAAACTATTCAGACGCAAATATTAAGTAAATAAAATAACATCTCAGATCTGCCTCTTAATTTGTAAAACTATTTAATCTATTTCTTTCTCCGATACCTTAGAGGTTTTTTATACACACTTTTACTTCATTCAAAAGAGACTAAATAATAGTGATTTTACTTGTTGCACTTCATCATATTGTCACATGGCAATAAAAGTTTCAAAAAGTCATCTATACAGTGATTAGCACATAGAAATAGCATTAAAAACAGTCCAAAAACCATCATCAGATTTCTAAATTATGGTAGAAAACTAAGCTCTACTGTTCTCTCAGAAAAGGCTCTTCTAATACGTCTCTCAAACTATATAATAAATAAAAAATCTAAAATTAGAGTTATTCTAATCCTGCAGCTGAATCTGATCAGTCATGGCATAAAACCAAGTGCTACAATATACGATAAATGGTAACATCATCAGTTTACCAATTACAAATACTGAGAATGTTGACAAAAACCAACCAATAAGAATATTTAACTTATATATCAGTCTAATATCTACATTGAAGCCAGTACCGAGAATATTTACAAAAACCAACCAATACAGAAATGTTGACTCTGACTACTTTCCACCAAGAACGCCCATTGGAATGTCTCTAAAGAGAAAAAGATTCCTATCCCCCACTTTCTCTTTGAAGGTCAAATCATTCAGTAAGAAACACTGCCCCTAGTTTTGCTTGAAATGAGGATTTCCAATGCCCAAAACAAGCAAAACAAGTTTCCCATTCATAGAGTTAGAATATAGCCATGTTGACTGGTTGACATGCATACAGACAATAATACAAAGGGGCAAAAGAGACAGTCAACGTGATAGGCATTACAAGGGGCGGGTAGTCCACGTCAAAGAAAAAATTTACTTATACAAAAAAATAAAAGAATTTTTATTTTTTGCGTTGCAATAACGAGGACATGGTTGGCCAATCAGAGAAACATAAAGTCAATCACATGATTATCGTCATTGCTATACTATACCTGTAATTACTTATGCTCCAAATCTAACTGCCACAATTAAGAAGTGGTAAAAAACAAGAGAAGAGAGAAAAAGAAAGCAAGCCCTGTTTCAAAGCCTATAAATACCACCCTCAGTTACTCATCTTTACACTGTGATAGAAAGAAAAATGGAGATCCCTGTGATAGATTTCAGTGATCTCGAAGGTGAGAAGAGGGAAAAAACAATGGCGCTTCTGCATCAAGCTTGTGAGAAATGGGGCTTCTTTCAGGTAAAAAAGATGGCGTTTTCTTTATTTGAATTGAATATTTGATCAACTCTTCATTCTAATACCAAAATGCTTAATCTCTGCAGGTTGAGAACCATGGAATAGACAAGAAGTTGATGGAAAAGGTGAAGCAGCTGGTGAACTCACACTATGAACATAACTTGAAGGAAAGCTTCTATGAGTCAGAGATGGCTAAAAGGTTGAACAGCAAAGATAATTTAAATGATATGGACTGGGAAAGCACCTTTTTTATCTGGCATCATCCAAAATCTAACATCAATGAAATTACAAATCTATCTGAGGATCTTCGGTTAGTCACTATGAATCTGTCAAGCTAGAATTACGCTTTCAACTTATATATCTAGTTCAAAATAATATCGATAAATTTATTGACCTATATGTGATGTGTACCTGCAGCAAAACAATGGACGAGTACATCGCTCAACTAATTAAGCTAGCAGAGAAGCTTTCTGAACTAATGTGCGAGAACCTTGGTTTAGAGAAAGATTATATAATGAAAACATTCTCGGGAGAGAAAGGTCCTTCTGTGGGGACAAAAGTGGCAAAATATCCTCAATGTCCTCGTCCAGAGCTTGTGAGAGGGCTTCGAGAACACACTGATGCTGGAGGGATCATCCTCCTCCTCCAAGACGACCAAGTTCCAGGTCTTGAATTCTTGAAAGATGGAGAATGGATAAAAATCCCACCATCTAAAAACAACACCATCTTTGTCAACACAGGTGACCAAGTGGAAGTGCTGAGTAATGGAAGTTACAAAAGTGCGTTGCATCGTGTAATGGCTGGGGAGGAAGGAAGCAGACTCTCCATTGCAACCTTCTACAATCCTGCTGGTGAGGCCATTATTTCTCCGGCTCCCAAACTCTTATACCCCAATAACTACAGTTTTCAGGATTACCTGAAGCTCTATGCCACCACGAAGTTCTCAGACAAAAGCCCCAGATTCGAGTCAGTGAAGAAGATGACCAATGGCCACCACAATAGTCTTATATAAAAGTATCAGTTACTTAGGCTACGGATACTATGTAAGGGGTTTATTTGTCAGTTTGACGTTACATTTTCTTATTTCTATAGAAGAATGTGTTTTTATTTTTGCCCAACTAGGAAAGAGAGTTATGCTGTTGGATTTCTTGAGAATGTAACAAATGATGCTCTCTATCCTTCATTTATCATTTATCTGTATTGAAGTATTATAAATCATTGAAGTTTAATTACGAAAGCAGTTTAAATACTCCTAACATGAAACCCCATTTCAAAGTGACAAAAGAAATGAAAGGTAATTAACAAAATAAATAAATAAAAGAGTATGAGGAAGTCGATATATCTATGAAAGTTCCCAAATGCAAACGTTCCTGATTTTCTTAAAATCCGGATCACGTTCATAGGTATCACATAATTTATAAAAGACAAAATTTAACCAAATTTCCGCTTTTAAAATACTGTAAATTTTTGTCTTTAAACAGTTGGAAACTAAATGGATTATTTGTGCAAGTTAACATGAAAACTCAACCTCACTCCAAATGACTCAAAAAATTGTGTCACTGATTTTAGAAAAATAATTGGTGCCCTTAAACCTACCCTTTATATATCAAAAAAGTTGATAAAATTATATAGAATATTAGCATACTTTTGTAGTTTACAAAAGATAACCAAGGAAACCACATGGCCATTTATTCTTATATAGTTCACAGCACCACAAGCTCATTCAATTTACCTAACATAGTAAATCCATGATTTGAGTGAATATTTTCTTGCATATGCAAATCATATTTCTTCCTAAGCAATTGCATCTTATCTGTTGCCTTACGTCTTAAATGTTGAGATATATATAAAATCTAAAGAAATAAAAATATTAAAATAAGATCATTTGGAAACAATCCATATATATATATATTATTATTAATGAGGTGAATGAGTTATTGGGCTTTTCGGGACACGTTTGAGTTCAGTCTTCCAGAAATTGAGAAAACTCGCTCATCACAGAAACCCATATTTATTCTTTGCTTCCTAAATTTTGTTGGTAAGAAGAAATATCATAAGCCACTAGGGAGACAAAAATGACTAAATGGTTATACACACCAGTGACAGGCTGACAGCAGCATTGACTAACTCTCTGAATATTATTAGGTTAACTATTAATCTAAACAGAATATAGCCAACAAGGCCCTAATAACTCATCAATGAAAATTAAAACTTTTCAAATGTTTCCAGAGCACAACCTACGTAGCAACACCCAAGAAATGATCCAAACAATTATATCAATGTTAACTTTTCTAATGAGAGCTTGCAGATTGTGCAAACTGTATGTTCCCAAAGACTGATTCAAACTCACATCAACAAGAATGATCTGAAAAGTACAACTGCTAAAAGCTAGCCAATTTTGATAATATAGATTTGGTAACAATCGTATTTGTGTGCTCAACGACTTCGATCAATAAAAGCTTATGAGACTTCAACAGTGGGGCACATTTGGTGACCAAACATAACAAAAAGTTTCCAAACTTAAGAGATTTGAAAAACCTTTCAGTCAATTCCACAACCCGGAAAACAATATGATCAATCGAATCCTGAGTAAAATGAACATTATGATTCAAGATATTTTGGAAAAGAGTAAACAAGGATTCTGTCCATACCAGTTCATCAGAGATAAGACATTGGTGGGATGGAAGACAGATGAATCTGTTCTCATCTTCTCCTCCATAAAGCAGTTTCTGGCAGAAGGCTGAAACATGAGCTGGGTGCAGGCATTCCCTTAAAATTCTTGTTATTACATCGCAAATAGGGTTGTTGATACCTTCTCTTCGCAATATTAGAGGAAAAACTAATGCATACTCAGCAGCTCTCTGATGGATCTTGCAGTACTCTATCAATGCACTCACAAGCACACGAGAAGCGGGCTCCTCAAGAACCAATAACTTAGGAAGGACAACTGAGCAAAGAACCTGGCTTGGCCAAGCAAGTTCGTCTTCACTTCCACTTGAAAAATGAGAAATCAGAACCGAAGCAGTCTCATCATCTGCTTTCCAAGGTTTAATCAAACCCAAAACCTTAAAAGAGTCTCCTCCTTTTTCCAAACAAAGTTGTTGTATTTCATTGGCTAAAGCTACAGTTTTATAACTAGATTCGAAATTCCTAAGCCGCTCGCTTAAATCTGTTGCCACTTTTCCGATCTCACCTTCTGTACAAACATGTGTAGGACAATCATCCTGGATTTCCTCCACAACTTCATTCAATTCATTCTCTAAACTCTCTCTCACTTCACTCACTGAATCCTCATCATTCTCATCTTCACAAGCAGTGAAAAAGGTTCTTGAATTCAATTCATTAAGCGATATAGGAAGCCAAGGGAAAAGCAAATCATCGTTACTACTCAAAGAGCCCTTAAGCCAAGACGGAACAGACTCAAACTCTTCATCAAATTTTTGATCCTCAGAATCCAAACTCAAGCCAGAAATCCACTCATAGTTCGAGTCAGACACCGCGTCAAACAGATGGCGTGCAGTTCTCTTAACCCAAAAATCACTCCCCCCACCTCCACTCATTACATCCCTGGCCAACCCACACAACTCACGTGCATTAAATCTCTTATTCTCAAAAGCAAGAAACGATAAAATCCTGGACTGTACGAAACCCGGTAAAGTCTCTATAAACATAACCCTGTAATTCAAAAACCACAATCAGTAAAAATAAGCAAGAAAAATAAAACACCGAAGAATTAAACTAAATCACGTTCTGGGTTCACGTTTTCGTGGTGGGAGAAGAGGATGAATCGTTGATAGTGACATTGCAGGGTTTTGTGAGCAAAGAAATAAAAGAGCTAGTAGTGATTGGGGTTGAGGTTGACGACGACGACGTGGCACTGAAAGATTGTTGTAGCCATAGAGATGCTTCCACTTCTGGTGTTGGGTTGTTGAGAAAAATGTCCATGAGCGGGAGCCATGACTCCATATTCCTTCTCACTGGGAGAGTGAGGAATTGCTTTTTCAAGTTCTGGAAAACGCGGGAAAATTTGTGCGGGTGGGGGAAGGTTAGCATAAAACTTGTAGCCAAACAATAGAGTGTTATAATTGGGGAAGCGGTTGGGGAATTTAAGCAATTAGCGCCTTTTGGGAGGGTAAAAAAGAAAGACGAGACCACATGCCACATGGCGATGGCACCGACGAAGCCGCGGCTTTCTCGGTGACACATGCGCGACGTCACCAAATATGGCTTCTGTTTTGCAATGCTTCATTAGAGAAAATTTAAAGGCTTTACAAAAGGTGTTTTTATTCGAAACGTTTGACTGTAATATAAAAAATATTACTTTTATATTTTTTTTATTAAAGTTGTAATTAAAAAGGGTCTGTAAATTGATAAATTATAACCGAAACATTCACTAAAGAGAGTTAAGATACACAACATTTTATTAGTCAAATTATATGGCTGATTATTAACAGTATTATGCAAAAATACAGTTTATTTTAAAAAAAACACTCTAAATATTCATGCAAACACATTGTTTATCCTTTATAGGAAAGATACATATATCTATAAGAATATTTTCTTTTTTAGAAATACAAAATAAAATAGATAACATGCTGATAGTGAAAACCATCAAGGAATCAATCAATTCAACATTGTTCAACTATTAAACGGGATTGGGATATGAAAATCCGTTAATAGTCAATTATTATGCATTTAATTATGGGATGATAGCACAATATGTGTTCATAAATGATAAAATGTGACGTATGGTTGGATGGCATTAATTAGTATGCCAAAGAAGTGGACATGTTAGCCAATAAAAGCATGTGGAATTCATATCAAGTCTTCTGAATTGTATATGTATATCTATCTTATGTGTCCCTTTATTTAATATTCTCATGTCTTTATATTATATAGTCTTTATCATCAACTTGATGGCCAAATAAAGTATATAAAATTCCCATATCAACCTAATCTATACTTCCACGGAATCGGAAGTATTAAAGCAATTACCAAGATTCTTTTTTTTTTTGTTTCTATGAGTGAAAATGGTTATATGTTTATACATTTGCAAGACTTTTGATATGTATTTTAAAATTAATTTTCAACATTTTTAATATAATTTTTTTATTATTGAAGATGTTAGGCCAGCTCGCGTACACCTTAATTAATTATGTAGGGTTTTAGAATTAACGATCGGATAAAAATCTCAATAAGTGACCACTTCTATTAACGTTTAAGAGGATTTAAACTTAAAAACTCATAGATGTTTATTTTGTTCTTTTATAATCATATCACATTATTAAAAAAAAAAAAATAAAAAAATATCTATAATATAATTTGGATTTGAATAGGATATTAAAGAAAATATAACAGTATTTTATTAAAATACGTTTCAACAAATAAGATCAATAATTATCTTATCCCATGATGTATTATTATGCTAGTGAAGGTGTAACATCAAAAAAAGCAAGGTGTCCTAATATGCCCTTGGCTCAATTGAAGCAGTTAAAGTCAAAATATTTATCTATAAATTATCACTTCCGTTTTTGGTTATGAAACTGTGTGTCCAGACCTAGAGGCTAGAGCACAGTGCCCTCATCCAGTTTCTCACCCACCTTTTCAACCATATAATTCACCATTTTCACACCACAAAAACACACCAACTGGAAAGAAACCCACCACCACCATGGGAGTAGCCAACAACATAACTGCAGTTCTAAACTTCATAGCCTTTTTATGTTCCATCCCCATCATTGCTTCCGGCATCTGGTTAGCCTCCAAGCCTGACAATGAGTGTATCCATCTCTTTCGCTGGCCGGTTGTCATCCTCGGTTTCCTCATCCTCTTTGTCTCCCTCTGTGGCTTCGTTGGAGCCTACTGGTACAAGGAGACTCTTTTGGCCTTCTATCTCTGCTGCATGGCCATACTGATTGCCCTCCTCCTCATTCTCCTTGTTTTTGCCTTCGTTGTAACGAGACCTGACGGTAGCTATGCCGTCCCCGGGAGAGGCTACAGGGAGTACAGGCTTGATGGGTTCTCCAGATGGTTGAGGGATCACGTTGTTGACTCCAAGAATTGGAACAAGATTCGAGCTTGTCTCAGTGAAACCGATGTTTGTCCTAAACTAAACCAAGAATACATCACCCCCGATCAGTTCTTTAGTGCTCATATCTCTCCTCTTCAGGTTTGTTTAACTTCTCTATCTATTGTTCCTTTCATTTTTTTTACGTTATGTATAATTCCAACAACCCAACATCACTTTCTCTTTACTCTAATTCAGTTTTAGAAATTTTCAACCATGATTTAGCATTAATTTCCAAAATACAGACTTCCAATTTCTATGGCGTGCATATTCCCTTCTGACTTCCCCATAAATTAATGTACTGTTCTAACAAACGAAGTTAATATCTTGATGAATGTGGCGCATTTCCATTGGTTGCCATCACGACTTAGGGGGTAAACGAACATGATTCCTTCTCCTGGTGATTTGATACAGATCAGACGAACATCGACTGATTTCGGGAACTCACTGGAGAAGACAGGACTAGATAGTTGTCCAAACGCAGGACCCACTTCTTCCTTAAAAAAATTGTATTAGTGCCTACCATTATGTGGGCATCATTTTTTTTTTAAATTTGAGGACAACAAGCCTCACATGCTGACATGCTGTGTGGTACATGTAATTTAATTAGCTAGGCCACTTGCCCCTTTTTTTTTTCCCAGTAAAAACTTTATTGATGATAGCTTAACTCAGCATGATTTAAGAAGAAATCACAATATCAGATATCATTCGTTGTGGGGTATATGCAATTATCTAAGAAGATGAAATTTTGTACCCTTCCATCACGAGGCCAGGAAAGTTTGTGCCAATAGAGTGAGTAACTACCCACTCATTTATTATCAGAACTCAAGAAGATTATAAAATTTAGCCCGAGTTAAAGTAATCAACGAGTCAATAATTAAGGTTATTGCTTTGTCTTTATTGCAAAAGATGAAATTGCTAGTTATGGTTGCCAGCTTTGGCGTGTATATAAAGACATAGTTTGGTGGGGTGCTTTTAATATTTTTCCCCTTTTTTTAGCAGTTCTTTTTACTGTTTTTTTCTGGGATTAAAGGTTTGATTTTGTTGTGAAACAGTCAGGATGTTGTAAGCCTCCAACGGTTTGTGGTTTCAGTTATGTGAACCCAACATTGTGGCTAAACCCAGTGAATCCAATGGCTGATCCAGACTGCTATTTGTGGAACAATGACCAAACCCAACTCTGCTACAATTGCAATTCCTGCAAAGCCGGTCTGTTGGGGAACCTGAGAAAAGAATGGAGGAAAGCCAATATCATTCTGATTGTTGCAGTTGTTGTACTGATATGGGTTTATCTGATTGCCTGCAGTGCCTTCAAAAATGCCCAAACTGAAGACCTCTTCCGCAGATACAAACAGGGTTGGTCTTAAAACGCTTGTCCAAACACAACCCACTTGTCAGTTTGATGGTTTTTGTCAGTTTTTGTTTCTTATCCTCTCAAGAAAGAAAGTGTCTTTGTCACTAGTGTAAATATATTTATATTCCCTTATTCTGCTCTATCTAGAATGTATGGACAGACTTTTGGAATTGAATTTTCATATTGTTAAAACGAGCAGAGAATCTTATCAGCTTTTCAACTTTAGATTCTTCCGTAGAAGATCAGTGGTCATTGTGGCTTCTTGGAGTGAAGAATGCTTTTTACAGATTAGCAATTTGTTGCAAACAATTTGCACCCGCGTGTGCTTGCACACACACATAAAGAGAGGGGGTGGTGGAGGGGAGTGAGGAGGTAGTTTTTAGACCATGGTGCCCCACAAAAATTTCTTAATGAGTATTTAATAGAAAAGGCACCGACCTCACCGACTGATCAAGAAGCAACAGGCGCTTTTCGATGCTTCATTCCTTCCACGATCGTTTCTGATTGTAATACANTGAAACTTTGCTATATTACTAATGACGAAATCCAAAAGAAAAGGCATGAGCTGGTGGTAAGGGATGGACATTATTAATTACCTAATGCTTATAGAACTTATACAACAATTACTACAAAGGCGAAAGCTATTTTATTTCAAAACCTATTTATGTAAAACAGTCTCAAGTGAAGAGAAAATAAAAAGAACTCACCTGCAAATAAGTTGAACTTCAGTGAAGAGAAGGGTAAAAAGAATTTCTTTTAGATCCTCATTGACTCTGTATCACATTATATTCATAATAAGCCGCACTTTAGTGAATAGAAGAGTAAAAAGAAAAAAGCATTTTAGAGTTTAGACACCTTTGGAGATGAAAATGGAAGATTTAGAGAATTAAAAGAAGATGAAGAATCTAACCTGTAAAATAAGTGAAGAAGATGAAGAGAATATCTCGAGTTTCGATTGGCGTTGTTGAAGTTGAAGTCAAAGAAGATGAAGAAGATTCTATTTCGATAATGGAAGGATGCTTGCTGTTGGCTCGACTGATATTGGAGATGAAAATGGAAAATGCTTGCTTCTGTGCTGGCTTGCTGAGAGTGAAACTTGGAAACGAAATGGAGAATGAAACTAATGCAAGGGAATTAGTGGACCGGATTAAGCTTCTGGCCAGTCGCATTGACCGGTTTGCACTGTACCATCGATCTAAAGCTGTTCTTTAGTTATTATTGATTTTACTATTAACTCGGACCAAAGTCGACCCTGGGTCCCGGTCGAACTGGTCAGACCAACCAATCCACTAATCTAGTCCGAGTTTTAAAATAGTGCTTTAAGAATGGTTAACTGCAATACATTTTAACATTACAAATTTATCCTTGAGATATGATTTTATTAGATAAACAATTGGGGTGTCAATAGCATCACTCATACTCATGTAGATAACATATTTCATTTTAAAAAAAAATATGTTTTACAATTATTAAATATATTTTACTAGTATTTAATAAAAAAAAAGAAAAGTAATAATATAAAATTTTAACTTTATAAAACTTGATTTGTATCAACGGACATTTGTCACACACACACACACACACATATATGCGTGTGTGTGTGTGTTTTACAATTATTAAATTTTAATATATTTTACTAGTATTTTACTAATATACAAAAAGAAAAGTATTAATATAAATTTTAACTTTATAAAACTGATTTGTGTCGACGAACATTGTCACACATACACACACAACTATATATATATATATATATATATATATATAATATTATATATATATAATATAATATATAATATATATATATATATGAGTATAGGTCCACAATCCAATCTTACAACATTCTCTTAAAACCTCCGACTTGATAGCTCGCAAATGCTTGCTTCCTATTTGTGAACTGACCAATTACGAGCTGTTATGTCAAAGTTGTGAGAGAAGGTTGTGAGATTGGATTATGTGTGTGTATATATATATATTATTCAAAATTCTCATTAAACACAGTTGAAGATTCTCATTAAATATTAATTTATTTTTGTGAAAATGGGTCTATCTTTATGCAGGAGTTTGCAGTCATTTTCTGCCTCCTTCAATATTAGGTGAATGTTAAAAAACAAATCTGTCACTAAATGTTTAACCAAACTTTTAACTCAAAGTATTTAATGTCATAAATGTATTTATTATTATTAATATTAACATAATTCCTAGGTAGTACCATCCTAAAATAGCTCAATTATACTTTACCAGAAAAGGCACACTCTAAGGCCTAAGCCTACCCACACTTCTATTTTAACCCCTATTCACCTATTATATTACATTTATATTTCTTAAATTATAAATTTTGGATTTCTTTAATTTTAATTTTTATATAATTGTATTTTCACTAAAATTTAATTTATAAAACATATTCCGTGTAAAACAAGTAAATATGATTACAAGTATGGGCCCGTTTGGATCGGGTTGAAATTTTTTAACATGGGTAATATTTGTTTAATTGAGTAGATAACCGTGTTTGGAATTTTTGTACAAAAACATTACCGGAAAATAAGATGACAAACAGTGCCAAAAAGAGGGTAAATTATCGGGAATAATATTACCTGATGGGGGGCTGATATTAAAACATTTCTCTGGTAATCATAATTTATGTCCAATCTTGCCCCTAAACAGTGGATTATGTGGACAAAAATATCCTTTGGTTTATTAATAATTACAAAATAGCCAATTTGCACAGACATACGTATTTGTCCTCAGTTTTTTGATTTTCCAGACGAAACTGCCCTGCTTTTTATCATTTATTTTAGAAATGCCACGAAGATTGGTGTATCCATATTATCCTCAGATATTTGCATATTGTGACCAATATGCCCTTAAACTTCATTAAAACTACAGGATAAAAGAAATTTTTTTTTTTCTAAATCACACAAACAGGCACGATTTCCTTTTCTGCGCAGAAACTCATTCGCCACTAGGGGAGTCTTCTTCTCGTCGATCTTGTTCGCCAGTTCATTAGTTCGATCGCTATTTTCGGTAAGTCATTTGCCCTTTTTCCTTTTTATGTTGCGTGATTTGTTTGGATTGCAACCCTAAACCCTAAGTTGTCCATTTTCCCTCTGTCGTTGGTCCACCATCTCCGTCGTAACAATGGCGGGTCTTCGTCGCCCTCTGTTTGCTCCCCATATGACAACTCTTTGAAAACCATCGTTGGTCCACTAACATAGAGAGCTTTAAGGTAATTGTTTCTTGGCCATTTTTCTTTCCTTAGAGATATATGGTTGGTCAATGTAAGGGGGTTTCTCTAATAGCTAGTGATTTATTTGGATAAACTGATTGATGTTTATGCAATTGTCCTTTCGTGTTCACTTATTGATGTGGTTGCTACTCTGTATGTTGAAGCAAACCATATACCCTAGTTTTGCATTCTAAATATTGTCATTATTTTGGTAGTTTTTGTGGATCATATTGAAAAAAGGCATACAAATTTATAATGATGCCTAGATCTTTAGCAGATCTGACAACTTCAGATAGTATACCCGTCATTTCAGTACTTTGAGCCACCAAATACACAAATAAAATGGTGGCTTATGCCTTATTGTCATAATCTCACATGAGAGAGTATCTGTATAAGTAATTCTTCTGTTAGTACATGCAAATCTCTTATTCTTAAGAAGAAGCCTATCTTACAACCTAGTGGGCTGCAGTTTAGTTTATATGTCACCGGTCTACTTGCTTGTGACATGTCAAGTGATTCTAAGCCGTAACCAACTGAAGCTTAAAATATAATGACAAGTAATACACAAATGAGAAGGAAAAAGAACATATTAATTCAGATGTGTCCTAATATTTCGGTAAGAATTTGTTCAGTAGTATTAGGAAAGCATACACTAGTAGTGTTTACATGAAAAAACAATGAAATATTCCTGAGATGTAAAAGATGTACATACCACATTAGTAATGATGTCAAAGGAATCATCTTCAAATGGAAGTTTAGGATTTAAATTTATGTCTTGAACAACATACTCAGTTAAAACCTGTAGAGACATAATTCAAAGCATTGAATGTCTTTACCTCACCAATATAATGGCCATATACCAATATGTGTGCAAATTAGTCCATGATTATGAGGCCCAGTATAGCAGCGTCATATAGACAAAGGTTTCAACTCAACCAGTTCAAAGAGGGGTGTTAATTTGTCATTATTTACATGCTCATACTTTTTTCTTATTTGTCTCATGATACATGATACCTAGGAAGTTATGTTGATCGTACTGATCTACAAGAAACAAAATAATGCCTGCAAAAAATACTAGTCTTTCCTTGTTTAATATTTTGTTTGGAAATAACTAAAGGAGATAACCACTATTCAACCAATAACAATTTTGAAGGAGGAACCCTAATCAAGATTTGATTAAGTTAATAAAATTGCAATTGCTAAAATCGGCCAAAGCGGTAATAAATTTAGGATTTTTAAACGTCGAATTATAGGACAGTTAAATAAAATATATACAGTAAAAATTAACCTTACAGATTATGTTACCAATTGAATTGCTAAAGAAGACAGTTTTGAGGGATTGATGTGAAATTTTTGTGATGTTTATGTCGGTTTGTGTGATGGATGAGAAATTTTTATGTGTGGGACGTTGAGAATTGTATGAGTGTTTGAGGTGAATTTTTTTTTGTTGGTGAGATTATTAAATTATGGTGTTTATGATGTTTAGGGTTTGATATTCAGTTTGATTTCTTCCATATACAATTGCCTGTGTTGGGTTTAAGGACTTGTACATGCTTGATTGACTTCATTATGCTTTGATCCATGAATTATGTGAAACAGCTATGACTCGTTTAACAGTCAGGCAGAAGATGCACTTGGTTGCCCTTCTAGTCTTCCATTTGGACATGTTGGAAACCATGTACACCATGCTCGTCCTTCTTGGGTTGGCTAATGCATTTAATATACGGGGTAGACGTAAGGCTGCTATATCATATGCTAGTGAGTCTGTGTCTAGGTTTAAGGTTAGGTCGTTCAATTTACACACCATGTTTTTCCAAAGTGATGAGTTATGTTTTGAGAGCTGTAGGATGAATAGGGCTCTATTTCACAAATTATGTAATTTACTTACTATACATGGCAACTTAAAATCAACCCGTCATTCATCCGTAGAAGAATTAGTTAAGACCTTTCTTCACATCCCTGCCCATAACCAAAATGCCAGAGTAATGAAACGTCAAATGCATAGATCCACTGAGATGATAAGTCGCAATTTTCACTTAGTCCTAAATGCCGTGTTAAGATTGCATACCCTGCTGTTTAAAAAACCAGAGGCCATTCCCGAGAACTCAACCAATGAGCGATGGAAATGGTTCAAGGTACAGTCTAATCAATAGGTTTAGGATGCACATGTAGTTCAGTAGCTTATTAAAATCAAACTTAGTGTTTTCTCTAAAATATTTTTGTTGTTCTGTGTTAGAACTATTTGGAAGCCTTAGATGGAACATACATAAAGGTTCACGTGCCAACTGACGATATACCTAGGTATCGGTTAAGGAAAAGTGAAATCGCAACTAATGTCCTTGGTGTATGCACACCTGACATGCAATTTATATATGTCCTCCCTGGGTGGGAAGATTCCGCTGCAGATGGTAGAATTCTTAAGAATGCCATTACTAGGAGAAATGGATTAAAGGTCCCCCAAGGTAATATAACAAAATAAATTGCATTTTTAATGTTAGGGTCTGCCATAATAGTGCACTTAGTAATTGTTATTGACTTGAAATTGTTTATTTTAGGGCAATACTATTTGTGCGATGCTAAATACACTAACAGGAAAAGGTTTTTGGCCCCTTATCGAGGACAATGATATCATTTAAGTGAATGGCGACAAGGTCACCAATCGGCATCACCGCAAGAATTTTTCAACATGAAATACTCTCAAGCAAGAAATTGTATTGAGCGATGTTTCGGCATCCTAAAAGCTCGATGGGGAATATTGAAGGACACATCTTACTACCCCAACAAAACTCAATGTAGAATCATTACTGCATGTTGTCTTTTGCATAATTTCATAAGGTCTGAGTTGTCCATTGACCTGGTTGAAGCGGATCTTCAAGAAGAGGTGAACAATGAAGGGCAAGAGGATGACGATGGAGAATTGATCAGGCATGTTAAGCCTAGTACCGCGTGGACTACATTTAGAGACAATTTGGTGGCTGAAATGTTCAATACTTGGATGGCTGCACGACATGAATGATTGTGCTTGTGTTTAGTTTATGTGTAGTGTTGTGACTTTTTAAATTTCTGTCTTTTCTGATTTGCCATTTATGAATGAACCCAAACACAAATGCTTTGTTAGTGGACTTGTACATCGACTTACATTTGTCGTAATGTGGATGGTTGAATGTTAACTGATCCTGTTCATGTATTATTCTTGTTGATTTACTTAAAATTATGAATATCGCGCATATCAGTAGCTCGAACACTGTGTATAAATGAAGTTGTAACCTAATTTTTTTTCCCAATATCACTAATCTGCCTTTCTTTTTTTGTTTTAGCAATATGGAAAGGTCAGCATTGTGGTCCCATGAGTCCGACAGGAGCATTAGCATGCATGACAACCCTGTGCCTATGAAAAAGAACAGAAAGGGAAAGGCAAAGGCTAAGGGAAGTAAGCAGCAATGGACAAAAAAAGAGGACGCTATGCTGGTGGAGTGTCTGTTGGAGCTCAAAGAGCAGCCACTTTAGAGAACTGAGTGGGGGTTCAAATGCGGTTACCTAGCTGAGGTCGAAAAGATGATGTGGGAAAAGCTTCCTCATTGCGGTCTGAAAGCACAACCACATATCGACTAGAGGGTGAAGATGTTGAGGAGGCAATATAATGCAATCAACGAGATGCTTGAGAAATGTAGCGGCTTCGAGTGGAATGATGAGGAGAAATACATTACATGTACCAAGGATGTCTTTGATGAATGGGTCCGGGTAAGTATGCTTCTGTTGGTTTATTTGTGTACATTTTAAATTATGAACTTCATGTTTATATGTATTCATACAAATGCTGCATATCTTATGATAATTAACGTTTTTGTATAGTCATCGTTTTGCAAAAGCACTGCGACACAAACCGTGGGTGCACTATGATTCCTTTATCGCCATCTTCGACAAAGAAAGGGCCAATGGAGCTGGTGCGGAGACAGCGGCTGATGTTATTGAGGATTTTGATAATAGACAGTGCTAACAACAATGATGAACAGATGGACATCAATGTCGATGTAGATCTCGATGTCCCCGTCAAAGGATGATGTGGTTGATTCTACTTGTTAGGTGGCCGCTGCTAGTCAAAGCAGAGTTGCAGTCAGCAGTAAGAGGAGGAAAAAAGAGGCTGGAAAAGCAACAGAGTGGCACGCCACATTGGGCAGGTTTGAGACTGCCTTGGCTGGGATTCGAGCTGAGCTGAAGGGTATTGTTGATTACTTCAAGAAGGAGACCCAAGAGAAAGACCGTAAAGGGCAGGTGTATTCCATCATTTCTCAATTGGATGGATTCACAGTCACTGAGATGCTGACAGCCACCACATAGATTTGGAAGGAACCTCACAAGATAGATATCTTGTTTGGGTTACCAATGCATGTGCAGAGAGAATTTATGAAGATGCAGCTTGGAACAAGTAATGAGTACCGACCAATATTTGATTTCTAGTGAAGTCTTGTAATGGGTTTTATTTTTGTGCACAGGGTTATTAGTATGCTGACACAGTGGTTATATTCCCGTAGTTGTATTTTGCCTATATTCTAACAGCATACAGGATTATGTCTTTTGTTATGTTTTTGTGAAAACCATGTATGTCTAGTAACTAGATGGTAATGGTCTATGTTTGCAGTTAGTACGGGAAGGTACGGATCACTAATATGGAATATAAAAAACTCTTAACTTTGGTAGTGATGTATAAAAGGATGTTTACATGTCTGTGCATTTAATGTTTGTTGTCTTAGTATGGTGAATGTGACATTTTGATTTACTTATGAAAACTGACATTTAGGTCACCAAGAAAGTATGGTCAAGGTATACTAGCATTTATAAAGTGTCAATTTTATAATTTTTGTTTTCTTTCCTTCTTTGATGTGCTTTGTTTTGTGGGTTGGATTGTAGGAACGATGGGAGGACCACCATGTTGCCCAGTAGTGACGACAGAAAGCACAAAAGTTCGTGAACAATGTCAAGAGAGCCACACAGTTTGTATATATAGCAATGTGAAAGGTATTACGATTGGATAGTTATGGAGTCAATTTGTTGTATGGTTGGGAATAATGCTTATTAACGTAGCTCATAATTGATTGCTGTGCAGATGTAGGCAGGACCAGTCATTTGGTACATGAAGAAAATTAAGAGATTCTTTCAGCTTTAAAGGGCAGCAAATGCAAAGGTACCAACCTTGCAACTCGTAAACCGACTAATGCTTTCAGTTATGAAAGATGTATGGAATTGTTTGCTAATGTAAATGAATGATGAACATATGCAGGTGCCACAAATCAATGAAGGTCAAGTAGGCGATTGACAAACAGAAGGGGAGGGGGGATGTTGAGCAGCAGTATGTTTGACCTCCACATGGGGTACAAAACTGTTTTACAATTTACATGCTTCATGCCATATTTACATAATATGTTTACCTCATATGATGGACTGCATATTTAGTGATCTGCAGGAACTTGTGAAGGAGTTTTAAAGGAGATAACTTTCACAATTTCATCACCCTGGACTGTATGTGGTTTTTTATGTACATAGAAGAAGTGTACAAAAGGAACGTGCTGAAGTGGATTGACGAATTGAACACATTCTCAAGGAAATATGTGTTCATTCCTGTAGTCCTCTGGTGATTTTTTGATATTGTGGCTGTAGGCATTTGTTTTATACTTACCAAACGCGGACATGGATTGATTTCGGTTACTTAAGAGTTGACATTGATAATATGCATAAATTATGCTGACAGGGGTCATTGGAGTTTACTAGTTTTGTGCAACTTTGGTGGAGATGTAAACTTGGAAATTAAAACTTGATGCATGGTGCTGCTTGATTCACTTGGATCAGAAAATAGAAAGACACTTCAACCTCTGATTTGACGGTAAACTTTGATTATTTCGCAATTATTTGCAAGCACATTTGAGCACATGATGAAATTGTATTGTTGGAGATGTGATATTGGAATGGGTTTCAAATTATCCAAGCTTAATTATGCAAGTTTGTGAGGGATATTTATGAATCAGGAACAATGCCCAAGCATCCACCATTGGTTGAGAAACTGCCTTTGCTAGTGCCTAAGGTGATAAAACAGTATATTGTGTTGGTTGATGGTAATTAGTGGTTCATATGTTCAGTATTTCATGTATTTGTTGTGATCGATAAATGCACTCACCAGGTCCCTCAACAACGGAACCACATGGATTGCGGATATTTCGTACTGTATTATATAACCAAGTTTGTGGAAGCTGCCCCAGAAGACTTTTCAATCAACGACGGGTATCTTTACTTTGTAATTACTGCAATCTTTTAATTGATCAGGTTGATTTGTTTATTGTCTCTTCAATTATAATATGTGAGTTATTGTTGTTGATTTTTATTCTCCACAGATGACGCATGATTGGTTTACACTAGTTGAATTTACAGCCTTCCGTGACAAACTGCTGTGTGAAGTTGAGTAGCATAGGCTACGTTTTATTCGTTTATGTATGATTATTATGCATTGAGTATTGTGTAATTAGTATTTGCGGATGTCAAATCGAGTTCACTTAAAAAATGGTGGTGATTATGTTCACTGTTGCAACGTGCGAAATTATGTATTATTATTGGTTCATAGGTTTAAAGAGCATTGTTATTCAGTTTGTAGTTAATTTATTGGTACATTGCTTGGATTCAACATAATGTAAATGCACAGGTACTCCAAAATATGTGATATGACAAATGTACCAATAATTCTCACACTTTTCAGACATAGTTTCGGCCCAGGATAAGTGGAAAAAGTTAAAAAATTTCCTCAAATTTGGAAACTTGCTTCTAAATTCTAGCCATGGTGTAAACCAAAAAAATACAATTTTTCTTTTGCCTTGAAAAAAAAAAGGCTTCAATTGAACTAAAGTAGAAATGAACATGTACGAACTATAATTTGTGGTAATACAAAAATTAGAGTTTTAGATAGAGTTTTAAATTGGGAGATGGCAACTATATTTGTTGCAATACTAGGGTCAGGTGTTGAATGTATACCCAACAGAATATACAATAGGTTTTTTTCGGAGTTTCAATAGTTTGTGTAAATTTGTCAATAAATAACTTAACAATAAAATACTTGGCTAAAATATAAGAAAAATAATTTTGTTAATTTATCATTTCTTTTATTAACCAAACAAGTTAATTATTTATACCCAATAATCATCTAAAGTGCATTTTAGTAAAATGTAATCAAGACATCTGCTGTTACAGCCAACCAAACAAATTAATTAGTAATACAAGTAATCATCCTAAGGGTATTCTAGGAAAAGGGTATTTAAGGACATCTGTTATTACTGTCAACTAACCACATTAATTATTAATACATTTCAATTGAACCAAGCACAATAATAATTTAAATCTGGTAATCTACAATGTAATATTTCTTTTCAATAATCTTATTATTAAGATAAAAAAACATTATACGATCCAAACGTCCCATAGTAATAAATATCCTCCTAATAAATTTTAGATGTTAAAATAAATATATATTAACTCGTAATGGCATACTATTTTAAGGGCATATAATTTTTCTAATGTATCAATCAAGGGACACAAGTTTTGAAAAATGTTAATCAAAAGACACTTTAGGATGTTTGACCGGAAATTTAACTTTAAACATGAAATGACATAAATACCCCTAAAATTTAAATAATTTGTTTACTCTCAATTATAATTCATTTCGGTCCCATGTTTGCTGGCTTTCAACGGATTGGACTGATCCTAAATTCAAAATTTAATCCTGATGTAGCAGTGTAGTGTGCTTATCAATCCTGCCCATGCACGTGGGATTACCCAAGATAGGAGTAAAAAAACTCCTAAATAAATTACTGTACCTATATTAATCTAAAAATGTTATTTCTAATTATTCTAACATAAATATTCATTTGATTTAAAGCATCATTGCCTAAATTTATTTGTAAATAAAAGTTAAAATACTGGTATTCAATAATAATTAACTATAAAATTCAATTGTAAGCTATTTTATAATTACATAATAAAAGAACTTATTAATATGAAAAATACTACGATTATAACCCAATCTTACAACCTTCTCTTACAATTCTAACGTGTCGGTAGATTGGTATTGTCACGTCAGCTCTCAAGACACCAAAGACACTACTAGAAATGAATCAATCGTTCTTTCAAAAGGAACGGTTGTTACTTATGAAGGAACGACCGTTTATTCATAAGTAATGACTGTTCTTTATGAAAGAACAAAGGAACAATCATTCATTTGGTTGTTCCTATTGTTCCTTAAGGAACATTTATTCATTTCATAAGGAATGACTGTCCCTCCATTAGTAATGGTTGTTCCTTGTTTATCAACAACCATTCCTTTGGTTGTTTCTTCATAAGGAATGACTATTCCTTTCGTGAGGAATGATTATTCCTTTCGTGAGGAATGACTGTTCCCTATGAAGGAATGACGGTTTTTTGTCTAATTAAAATCATTTTGATGTGACAACGCCAACATCGAGGGTTGTAACAGAAGTTTGTGAGAAAAGATTGTTGGCGTAGCATTACTCTATTAATATATTTACAATCCAGTTTGTAATACACCAAACAAGAGACAACACTATCAATACTCTAATCCAATCTTATCCCAATTCCAAAAACCTGTCTAAGTTTTATGGGTTTACTAACACTACAATAAGATAGGGGAATTTCAGTTATTTTAAAAACTTTTAGAGGAAGTTTGTAATGATATGAAACCTCAATGGGTTATCAAACATTTACTTTACCACGTCCTTGCCAGGACAAAATATGTAAAAAAACAAAAAAAGATTCGTACTCACTCACGAATTCTATACCACTCAGTCCGCTTGCTATTCTCACAATCACTCTCGCTCCTCTTTTCAATCCAGATGCTAAAAGAATCATCCTTTATTCAACACAACCACCACTTACATTTCCCTTTCTACCCCTTGATTCCTCCGCCACCGCCCTGTCCTCCTCCTCCACCACCACCACCACTAGCACCACCGACGGCGCACTAATCGAATTCATGTATATCATTGAAACACCGGCCTCAATGTTTCTCAGTTCAGGTCTCGTCCTCGGCGCCGGTTTAATTATTAGGATTTGAGCTAAATGCTGGTTCCTGGAATTCTAGGGTTTCACGGCATCCTCGTCGTTTGTTTGCTTGTTTTTGGCGTTGTAATTCGGCAGAAATGGAGGGATTCCGCTGTCAGAAAGGTGGAGGTTACGAATCTCCTCAATGCCGTCGCCGAGGAATCGCTCATGGTGGAATTCGAAGCTGCGAATCAGTACAATTCCATGCCACGGTTCTATCAATGTGCTGTGTGTTTTCTTCCCACCACCACTCGTTGCTCCCGGTGCAAAGCTGTTCGTTACTGGTTAGTTAATTATTTAGTCTTTTAATTTTTTTTTGTGAAATTAAGAGGTAATCCAATATATGTATAGCCTTTTGAATTTCAAAATTTGGAAATTGAAGATTTTTGTTTTATGTTTTATGATTATGAATACATTTTGGTGAAACATGGAAAGTAAAGGTTTTTGTTTTGTGAATACATTTTGGTAAAACTTGGAAAGTAAAGGTTTTTGTTTAATGAATACATTTTGCTAAAACTTGGAAAATGAAGGTTTTTGTTTTATGTTTTATGAATAAATTTTGGTAAACTTGGAAAATGAAGGTTCTTGTCTTATGTTTAATGAATGAACTTGGGTAAAACTTCGATAATGAAGGTTTTTGTTTTATGTTACATGAATAAATTTTGGTAAAACTTGGGAAGTGGAGGTTTTTGTTTTATGTTTTATTACTAAATTTTGGTAATATTTGGAAAAGGGAGGCTTTTGTTTTATGAATACATTTCGGTAAAACTTGGAAAATGAAGGTTTTTGTTTTATAAATACATTTTGGTAAAACTTGAAAATGAAGGTTTTTGTTTTATGAATACATTCTGGTAAAATTTGAAAAATGAAGGTTTTTGTTTTGTGTTTTATAAATACATTTCGGTAAAACTTGAAAAAAATGAAGGTATTGTTTTATGAATAAATTTTGGTAAAACTTGGAAAATGAAGGTTTTTGTTTAATGTTTTTTTTTTTTTGAATACATTGATAAAACTTGGAATATGAAGGTTTTTGTTTTATGTTTTATGAAATACATTTTGGTTTAAGAGTTAATGAGGAACTTTAGTGCTTTAGATTAAGAGTTAATGAGGAACTTTAGTGCTTTAGATTTCTTGAATGAAATAAACAAACTTGTTGGTGCTTTGGTTGGAACATAGTTTGTTTGTTTGGTTTAATTGATTTTAGGTATTTATGGGTAATTTACGTATTGGTAGAAATTAATGATTGTTCTGTAGTTGCTGTGTTAGATTATTTTCTTTTGGACAATTTTTAAGAAGAATTGTTCTGATGGAACTTGTAGGTTTTGAAAATTCTGGAAATATTTTATTGTTGAAGTGAGAAATTCATCACTATGTGGTGCGTTGTGTTTATGATTGATGACATGGGATTTTTCGTTGTGGGAATACAAATAATAGTTAGCAGAAAGAATATAGAAAAACCTTCTGGAAGCTCAATTTAGCTCTTTGGTGGGTGAGTTTAGAAGAAAGCGAGAACTACTTGGTAGAATTTTTTTTTTCCACTTTTAGTATACCTACAGTATCCTATGATAGTCATAGATTTTTGGTAGAAATGATCTTATCGGTCTTCTGATGTTTTTATTTCTATCATTTTCTTCATCAAATTCTTTGAGTTGTTATTGATATAGGGGAGATTGCCAGATTGGTTAGGATTTTTATCTTCTTAGGTTTTACCCATTTTCTTCCTTTTTTTTTTTCCTTTTGGGAAGATTAGTTTTTTTTTTCCCCTTTCTTTTCTACTTTTGGTTTTGATAGTCATCTTTTTTCTTTTGTTGTCTTCATCATCTCTTATTCTTTTATTTTTATTTATCTTAGGATTATTAGCTATAAACAGGCTTTATATATCATTAATTAGTGTTCAGTAATATTTTTTTATATTTTTGCTTTGGAGAATTAGTTTGTAGTGTATCTGACAATATACTAATGGATTTGAGAAAATATGCTAAAACAATGTTTAACCTCCTTATTAGTTACATCAAGTGGTATAAAAGCTTTCCTTTGGTTAAAAAAAAGTTCTTATTGTATAAAAGTCTTTTATTTTATTTCTATTGCAATTCGATATAATTAGTCCTCAAGTTATGTTTATTTGGAACGTAATACGTCTAAATAATGGTTACGCCGCGATGCCATCAATGGAAATTGAACATATAATCTTTTCCAATATGTCCAACCTTCTTGTTCTTCAGCTTAACAGTGTTTGCTCTTACGTATCATCTTGCTTTACTTCAACTTCAGTGTGTTGTACCTTCTCAGCCATATTTTCAAATGGAACATCTTACTTGGTGTCAAGTTTAAGCAATTATATCTTCTCAAATAATTTTCTACTTCACCAGTTTGTTTACCTTCTTCAAAATGTGCAATCCAATATGTATTGATGTAATGATTAAATTAGAGACTACAAGAATAGTTTGCTTCAGAGTTTATCATCCTTCCACTTTAGAAGCTTTAGGAACATATTCTTATTCTCTCCCTATGGGTGACGTTTCAGCCTCGGGAGTAGGAAAAAATTATCCTTCATGCACTTAATATTGTTTCACTTTTCCCCGTGCCTTTGTAGGCCATTTTCTTTCATATTCTAGAAGTTCCTACCAAAATAGACATTATCCTTTCTGGGCTGGATATTTAGCTTGTTTCCTTTCTAGAATCTCTTTAAACTCAATGGCCTTTATTTCATCTAATGAATCAATAACATGTTCAGGATGAAAACGATAGCAAAAGTTTGGAGGATTGGAATAAGCTCATTGAAGATTGCTTTTAAAATCAGTCTTACATCCCTAATGGATTGCCCTTCTTTGATGCATCAATTCGACTACCATTTGTTTTTGTGTCTGATTTACAGATTGTTATGTGAAAGCCATTAGTGAGAGAATCTTCGATGCAACTCAGAATTTTTCTATCTTTTCTTTCTCTTAAGAGGTGCACATTGAGGCAAATGCTTTTTTTATTTTATCTTTATGTATACTGCTTGATGTAGTGGATGAGGGGGCTAATATTGTTGAGCATATGGTTTCAAGTCTATGAGAAAAGTAAGTCAAAAGGAAAATATAAGAAATACTAATGGATGATGATGATTAATAAAATAATTGACCTATTTATGACTGTAAAGCCCACGATTATAAGATTAAAAGGTGATAAAGATAAAATTTGCCCAAGATAGATATAAAAACCTAAAGACAAAAGACTAATCTTGGAAATTTTTTAACTAAAAACGAAGATAATTGCTAACCTATTAAAATTTTTAGGTCTTGTAGAAATCTTGGCAATTTCTGAGTAGGGGTAATTGCTATTTCCCTAAAAGATAGTTTTCCTCTCATGCAAAATAACTATAATCTTCTTGCCATTCGTTTTCATCCTTTAGCGTGAAGTTATTCATCCTTTAGGTTTGATGTAAGTTACACTTTTATCCTTGGATTTAACAATCATTAGTCAAGTTTGTTGACATTATCATCTCTTATGAGAAGATTTCATTACCCTTGTATAGTCCTATTACAATAACTAAAAGTAATTACTTTGATATTTAAAAATAAAATTTACAGTTATGAAATATAAATATAATTATAATTATAAAATTAATTAATATGAAATAATATAATCTAGAAAAAAGAAAATCTTGAGAAGGATTGATAAAAGCCCGATTATATTTTATTTTGAAGTATCAGCCCTCAAATGCTAAGGATGAAAATGTTGCTTTAAAAGATAATTGGGGTAAATTATACTTTTGTGGAACCTAAAGGTCGAAAAATGATTCACCCTTCAAGGTTAATGGATGGACCCTAATGGATAGGGGGGATATAGTTATTTTGGATACCATAAGAGGGAAGTTCTTTTAGGGAAACCTTAGGAGGGATTGGGCAATGACCCCTTCTAAATATGCTTGGTAGCAGCTGTTATTTGACTTCGTTATGTCAAAGAGCTACCATTCTTATGCACCTGCGAATTTTAGAACCGCCACATGTGAATTTTGCAAACGAATTAGCAGTGTGAATTCCCTCTATTAAATTATTCTCTCCTTTTTCTGATGTCCCTTGTGAGCACTTGGTGCCCAATTTGTAATCCTAAAGACTTACAAGTTGAATGGAGTCCATGCATTTTATTTTCTCCTTGTTGATAGACCATTCAACCCTATTACCACCACCACTGGCTTAGTGTTATCTGGACATTGAGGAAAAAGATAACATGTAGTAAGAGCAAAAACTATCTTAAGTTTTAGTGTATACTACCATGTTCACTGGTATTAGCACTAGTTGGGCGTTTGTACGAAGCATAAAATTTCTTTATGGATCAATGACATGGAATTAGTACTAGGTGTGAAAACTATTGATTAGAAAAATTTACCAAACCAAAATACCAAGAAGAACAAAAGACAACGAACAGTAAAGATTCACTGGAAAAAGCAATCAAAAGATGGAGACTAATAATTCTTTAAGACCGATGAATTCCCTAGAAACAAATTTTAAATGTGAGAATAAAATGAAATGGTAACCCATATGTATAGAAGAGATGAAGCTCTCACTAACTTTGGATCAAGTTGTCATGAGAACAGGTTATGCTTGGCCCTATGGGTGGCATTAACATGTCACCAAGGTTGGCTCCAAATACCTCTTAAAAGGTGTTGATTAGGTGTCACCAAAAAGGGAGTAGAGAGGGTATTAAGTGCCACCATAATTTGACCTAAGGTGCCTAATGAAGGTGACCATAGTTGGAAAGAGGAATGCTGCTACTAATTTTCCTATAAACACACATGTGACACTGGAAAAAATACACACATGATCTTCTTGCTTGGCTTAATAGAGTATCAAGACTAGATAACTTTGTTAATCGGAAATTGCCATCAAGTAGGCTTGTAAAGTAATAAGATTAATCTCAAAATTTGACAAGGAGATTGATAAAAACCGAATATTGGTAATAGATGATAGAATCACTTTTAGTAGGACCCAAGTACTCTTAGAAACTACTGGCACTGCATGTATGTTTAATCAGAATGTTATGAGGCACAAACAAAACCTCCTAGTTCTTATCTTTTTAATGTTGAATCATCAAAGAGCTAACTTCAACGTTTGGGTGATTAGTCAGAATAGTGCCAACTCCCTTTGATGTTCTTTCTGTCTTTTTGCAGGCTATTGATTGCATTTCACTAAATCACTATGTTATCGGTTATAAGTACACCTCATTGGCGATCAAATTTCATGCGTTAATATTTATCGTGAGTAGAGGAAAGGATGTTTATAGTCATTTTTATGGAAATGGCTATATCAGTTGCTGAGAGCCTAGTTTAATTATCTATGTAGATCATAACAGATAAATACAATTTAGGGAATCAGCTTGTCATTGAGTACTAGGGTGGTGGGATGTTGATGACAAGGTGTTGATATTGAGTAATTTCATGGAAAAAGTTGTTCTTATTTTGATTTCCTGTGTGTGATTGAAATCTATGTCAGGCAAGATATTTGGGAGATCATGTAGCTAGGTTGAGAAAGACCTTTGCTTGTTTGAGAATGTATGATACTGACTATTTAGTGAAGCTGGTACTTTTGTTTTTGCAGTAGTTAGTGCATTTAATGTCCCTAACCACAAGAAAGTAGAGAAGTGATTGTTTCTTAATGGTGCATGAAACCTGAAGATTTACATGGAAGATTAGGCATTATATAATTTTCGCATTGTGAGGACAACATTGTTGAAAATTCAACTATCTTCGATGTGATAAATCTTCATGTATAATGACACTGAACCTGCCACTATCAGTGTTTGGTTTATCTATTTTATGAAAATATCCTTATAGAAATTCGTCTTATTATTTTTACATCTTTGCTTTTTGGAGGGAGAGAGGGGCTTCAGTGGGATTTTCACACTGTTTTAGAAAAGATAGATTGTTTTATTTTACTTGCTGCTTGTCATTTCTTTTGATATGCTTTGGAAAATGAATCTTCAAGTATCTTGTAGAATGCCTGCCTTGTATTCTTGATGATAATTTGGCAATTAGTATGACTTTTCTGATTCAATTTGTCCTGGTCAAGTCGGAGCTCAATCATTATGGATTTTTGTCAGCTCTACTTGACTTGCATATCTTCAGAGATGTTACTGGGAGGAGTGCAACAGTGACATGTTTAGGAATACAGACTTTTTTATCATCTGAAAGTTTTGGTTGCATTTTTATGCTTTTGTTGATGTGTGGCTGAATATCTACTGTATTTGCTTCTGAATATGCACAGTTCCAGTAACTTGGTGTCTTCCTATTGTATTTACTTTTAAATATTTCTACTTGTAGTTCTGGTAAGTGTCAAATTATTCACTGGAGACAAGGTCACAAGGATGCGTGTTGTCCCTTGATTTCTACCATGCCATTGAGAGAGGAAGGTAGCATTGTTGGTGTAACAGCATCACAAAAACAGTTAGGAAGTTATAGTAATGATTCTGAGATAGAAGGCAATGTTTCTTCTGAAGCTGTATCAATGAAAGATAATGATGTGAATCTTAAGCCTTGTGCAGATGAAGAAGGAACACATTTTGATTTTCCGTCTAGCAATATTGACAGACCAGAGAGACCTAGTGCTGATGCTGTTACTCCTATGCCTGGAACAAGGACTAGAGTCAAGAAGATGAAACAGAAAATGTCACCATCTTCAGAGTCCATTAATTCAGTTGATGATATAGGTGGCACTTCTCTTGCAAGTAAATCAAATGATATGCAATTGAGTCAAAATGATGAAGAGGTTAACTTCAGATCGCAGCTTCCGAATGGGAAGACAACCATGCCAAATGATGTCCAACCGGGAAAATTGGGTGATAAGAAGCCTGTTGGAGGAGGTGCTTTGCCTGAATTGTTAATTAAAGACCCTTCTAAATCCAGGAGCTCTTTATTTTTGAGTTCTTCAAGGCCAGATTCTGTAATTAAAGATAGTAAAGATGATTTTAAGCTCCCTAAGGGAAAAGATATTCCATCTTCATCATTTTCTGCTCCTCGGACATCTTCGGCTGCAGCAGGTCAATCACATACCATATCTAGGTCTGTGTTCCTCACAAAAAATAATAATATTCCAAGCCTGCCACAAAATGCTTGTCGTGGGTTTAAAACATCGGTGCAGAAGGTTGTGCAGCAGTTTAGAGCTTCCAAACCATTGAAGTCTCATGTGCTTGGTTCAGAGACTGAGGTTGCTGAAAATTACAACGACAAGGTTATTTGCATGTTTTGATGTGGTTTTCTGGAGCCCTGTGGTTTTCTTAATTCCCATGTCACACAGTATTCATTGTTTTTTTTTACTCTTTTTGATTTGACAGACAATATTTCCGTATGATCTATTCACGAAACTTTACTCTTGTGATGAGGTGGAATTATCCCCATTTGGCCTTACAAATTGTGGAAACAGGTAATTTTAGAATTTTTTCAATTTATAAAACACTAATATATGGATGCAATATGTTTTCGCGTGCTTCATTTTCCATGCTCTTAATATTGTTTTCTGGTGAATACTTCTACGAGGTGGGTGAATTAACCATTGCTGTTGTTTCTGGTTCATACTTTTTGAAACAACAAGATTGCTAAAATCATGCACTTATTATCTTAGTCTGTATTGTGTACGTCGTTTATGGTTTTCCACTATATTTATTTTTTGGGTATTTAGAGGTTTTAAGCCATTGATTTTTAAATCAAGGCCATATTCGTTTGGTAATTTAATAAGGCATTTAACATTGAAATATTTAGTTTCTTGTTTTTTCATATGGCTAAATATCTTGAATTTCTGCAGTTGTTATGCTAATGCTGTGCTCCAATGCTTGGCATTTACTCAGCCTTTGAGTTCCTATCTTGTTCAAAGGCTCCACTCCAGAGCTTGTAAGTTCTTTTAATGCTTTGTTTGTGGATTAACAACGAGTTTATTATTAGGAATTTGTGCTCGTTAACACTCTCATTCTTTCAATTATCATCTTTCCCAGGTCGAAAGAAAGAGTGGTGTTTCATTTGTGAGTTTGAGCGCCTAATTCTGAAGGCAAGGGAGGGAAACTCTCCTGTGTCCCCCATAGGTATACTATCCAAGATTGAAAAAATCGGAAGTCATCTTGGTCATGGGAGAGAAGAAGATGCTCATGAATTTCTAAGGTGAAACAGCTAATAACCTACTGTTTGTTTGTATTTACTGTTTTTATATTAAAATTGGGGATAACAACTGTAAACCCCCCAAGGTTTCCCTACTGTACTATACACCCCCGAAGGTATCAGAAATAGCTTTGAGACCCCACCATTAGCAAACGTTCTGAAATTTGTCATTTGACTAGTAAATACCTATATTGCCATTGTCCTTAAATCACCTTCCCCTGCCCCACCCCACCCCACTCCACCCCGCCACACCTCACCCGAGCACCTATAACCCAGATCAACACAGCAAACAACTAAATTCACCGATCCAAACCTAATCTGCAACGAATTCAAAATCAACCTACAAGATATGTTTTTATTTAATTGGATTATCCACAAAAATTTTCTTAACGTTTGATAAATAGTGAGGGTCTCAGAGCTATTTCTGATATCCATAGGGGTTTATGATATTAGGGAAACCTTGGGCGTTTTACAGTTATTGTGCCTTAAATTTTGTTATCTTCGCAAATGTGAATTACGACATTACTCTATAAGATGGCAGGTGTGCTGTGGATACAATGCAATCTGTTTGCCTCAAGGAGGTTGGGACCCAAGGAAAATTAGCAGAAGAAACAACTTTAATAGGCTTGACTTTCGGGGGTTTCCTTTTATCTAAGGTTTGTTCATGATCTTGATGATACATCTATGATAATGTTATTTTTCCTTACCAAAGTAGAAGTCGTCTCATTTTTGTTATTTGGAATGTCATGATCGGGTTTTATCAGATCAAATGCTTGAAATGCCACAGTAAATCTGAGTGGTGTGAGCGGATGATGGATCTAACTGTTGAGATAGATGGGGACATTGAAACACTTGAAGATGCTCTTGCCCAATTTACAGCTACTGAGATCTTGGTTGGAGAGAACAAGTATCATTGCGACAGGTTAATTAAATGCTCATTTTCCATTCTTAGTTCTTGCTCAAATTTCCTAGAATCAAGATATTTACATGTTCTGTTGTTTTATGCCCCATGGTTTAGGTTCTTAGAATAAAAATCTCATTCATTTGGCACTTTAAGTGTTATCCATTTTATCTAAGTTTTAAGTCTTACTTTTATTCTGTGGTTTCTTCTCTGATTACAATACAAGTCTCTTAAAGTAATTGAATAATTTGTTTGACCCTTTAGTGATGCAAAGTAAAATTTACATTATATTGTCTCAATCAGGTGTAAATCATATGAGAAAGCCAAAAAGAAGTTGATGATATTGGAGGAGCCAAATATACTTACTATTGTCTTAAAAAGATTTCAGGTAGTTCTTTGACTGCAAGTTCCTGTGCTTTTTATGTGATCTTGATTGTTGATGTTTGCTCTGCCATTTGTGCCTTGTAGTCTCGAAACTTTGGGAAGTTAAATAAATCAGTTCAGTTCCCTGATGTCCTCAACATAGCTCCATATATGAGTGAAACTGGCGACAGATCTCCTGTGTACAGTCTCTATGCAGTGGTTGTTCACTTGGATGTTACGCATGCTGCATTTTCTGGTCATTATGTTTGTTATGTGAAGGATTCTCATGGGGAGTGGTTCAGAATTGATGACAGCAGTGTATGTTTCTTGTTTACCTCTAATGTGTTTAGTGTTTACAAGTATTGTTGTTCCTTTGAGGCTTGGCTTTGTTTGCTCTCTTATCTATTTGTTACAGAAAAATATCCCCTTTAACTAAAAGCTGCCCCCTTTCGAAGTTGGAATTGACTTAGAACAAAAGAAAACTGTTCTGCATATGTATTTTAACCCTTTCCCCTAATTGTATCAAATGTTTAGGATTGTAAATACCAAATTATACTTGCATCCTTGATTAATTGAGGTACACTTACTATGAAATCTTGCATCCTCAAGGTTGGAGTTCATTCTTTGGATACTTTTTAGCATCTTCCATTTTTCACAATTTTGAATTTATTAAGAGAATTGATGAAACTTGTTCAATACGTTAAATGGTGTCTTTTGTGCATATATGAACTCTAGCTGTTGACTAGTGTTGTTTTGCTGGTTGCGATACTATGCTAGAAAATAAATAGATAAATTATATTTTTATTTATTGAACTTATAGAATTTGGATAATCCTTTTTTTTTTTTTTTTTTAATAATTAGATTGGAATCTGTTTTTGAATTATAAACTGACTGGTGATATATTATGTAGGTTATGCCTGTAGAGTTGGAGGTGGTCTTATTACAAGAGGCATACATGCTCTTGTATGCAAGGTAATCTATCAGTATGGCTGGATTGATAAAATATATATTCTTCACTTTATTGGAGCATTAGCACTTTCAGTTTTCTTATTCTCAGGCACTCTCCACGGCCTCCAACTTTGATGAGAAATAATGTGGTGTGTCATGGTGTGAAGTCCAAGAGGAGGAGTTGGGAAGCTGTTCCTTCTGGCCATAATGCTTCCAAGCAGAAATCTAAATCTGATATTCCAGCTAGGCAAAAGTTTGGTTTAACCAACAATCAGATGCCTTATGGAGATGAATGGAGATATCAGTCAATGCGAAGAATTCCAACTGTAGATTCATTAAGTGAAAGTTCTTCCATTTTCAGCTGGTCCGATGCCAGTTCTTGCAGCACAGCTAGTACGAAGGATTCTTCAAGGAGTGAGGACTTAACTGATTTCATATTTGGTGAAATGGGACCTAGCTGGTACAGCCGCTATGGGATTTTATCAGACTCGGTTACATCTTCCTCGCAGAACTTCAACACAGACCCAGATGACTGGAGAGAGGGTTGGAGACAAGATGGAAACCCTGAAATTTTGGATACTGACTCAATTGAACATTATGAAAACTTAAGCCACCGGTTTGTTAGTAATAGCAGAAAGGGCGTTAATTCTGACAATGTATTCTCGGCTAATCCTTATGATGTAAGATTAAGGAGAGCAAGTGACAATACGTCAGCTCAAACGTTTTATCGAGGTTTGAGTTGATATTAAATTAAGCAATCTATTGAAATATAATGAAGAAAGTTAATTATCAGTCGCCCCCTAATCTCTCTAGACTTGTTATCCATCTTTCCTTTCCGTTACTTCATCTTTAATTGGCATCGACTGGGCTGGAGTAGCTGAAATCGCAGTTTGATGGATAGAGATTATGGGTGAAATGAAATAGAAGTTTATTATTTACAACAAATGCAAATATCTCCAATCGTCACCAGTCTACCGAAGCCGCAAAAATAACATGATGTTTACAAGAGCCAGAAAATTAATAGAATGATTGACAAGTCATTCAGGCTACAAACACGTTCACCAGTCAACCGAAGCCCCAAAAAAGGAAAATAAATTTAAGGTTGGGGCATAAGCGAGCGAAGAGGAAGAGGCAGGCATTGAAAGTCTACTGCAAAAGAAAACAAAAACCAAATGCCTGTGGCCACAACAATACACAACTATTGCCACAAGTTCAATCATCGCTCACTCTTCTCACTCACCCGCGCCAAGGCAGCTCCAATGGTCACCTCGTTAGCTAGCAGTAGCCACGGCAACAGTGCAGGCGCATACACTACAATCAAAGAGAGAGTAACTTTTCAGAAAGAAATCAAAAAGAGCAAATTCATCGCCATCGCTGGACCTATTTCCAACGAACAATCTGCCCGTTCTTTCCTTTCTCAGGTATTTTATATTTATATAATCCACGTTGACAATTTCGTTTTTCATTAAATGGATGTTATTTCATGTTGTTTGTGTAGGTTGGGGACCCTCGCGCTACTCACAACTGCTGGGCTTATAAGGTATGGTGTTTGAATAATAATTGTATTGTTTGGTAGATTTGAATTGATTTGTAAATGTAGTTATGTGATATAATTTGTAGGTTGGAGATCAATACCGGTCTAATGATGATGGTGAACCTTCGGGTACTGCTGGCAAACCTATTCATTCTGCTATTGTTTCTTCTGGTTTAGATAGAGTTATGGTCGTTGTCACAAGGTGATTTTTTTTTTTTTTTAAGACTTTTGTGTTTGCCCATTTCTTTTACTAGATTTTTTTGGAATATTTTCTTGAGTTCCTCGTGAGGTTAGCTAAAGTACAGGCTTACGCCTGAGTTGAAACCTCCTTTGAGATTATGAAAATTTTTATAAGCCATTCATCATCACATACCTATCTGAAGTAAATGAAATTTACCTCAGATGTTATTTGCATCAAATTTGTTTGAAGGCTTCATGTGTAGGAAAAGATAAATGAAAATTCAGATTGGTGTTGTGATTAAGCATTTTGTGGGTGCANTTTATGTATAAAAGACACATGAATTGTAATGAAAAGAAAACTTTGGGCCCAATTTTCTATTGCTATTATGCATGCATTGTACAGTTTTCAGTAGATGTTACACTAGCTAAACAAGTCAATTCATACTCAAAAACGAAATAAAATAACAAAAATAAACTGAATCAAGATTCATCATTGAAAAACAAGCAAAAGATGGAGAAATCTTCTCTAATTTGAAGCCCAAATCTTCAATACTCTTTTCCTTCCAAGAGCTGCCTTCCAAATGACGAACCAAGTCCCCTTTTCTCTTCATTTTTGCTCTAATTTATACCTCTCTCACTTAAGGATGAAGCCCTAGCAAGCCAAAACGCGTCGTTTTATTTTTACAGCTGATGCAGGTTTCGCTGCGGCGAAGTTTTTTCCTTGCCGTGGCGAGGACTTTCGAGCCAAATTTGAGCATGATAGATTCTGAATCTTGAAAAGTGTTAAAAATAGGAATTGTATCCCATTCAATTATATTTCCATTCGTTCAAGAATCAGCACAATCCGAGGTATACATCTCAAGTTATGGCAGAAATACTGAAGCGCATCCAAAGACATTTTTTCTTCAGTTCCCAGCGTACTTTTCAAGACTTCAAGCCAAAATTTCACCCTTGTCCAGTCAGAATTAGGAAAAAACCAAAACATAAGACTTGTAGCTCTTCTTCTTAGCTTTCCAAAGCTTCTAAATTCAGGTCATTCTAAGTTTTCAATATGAAGTTACACAATTTACGCTCAAAACTATCATTAGTGCTCAAAATCATCGTTTAGGCCTGCAAAGACAAATTAATAGAACTAGGTAGCAATTATGACCCAAATTGTATGAAAAATATCCTAAATCCTATCAAAATTCAATGCAAAATCATAGTGTAAAATATGATTATCACTTGACATGCACAAGATCGGTATGCCCGAGAAGCCTGATATGAGCCTTACATTGTTCTCAATCTGGAACAGCGACCTCACAAACAACGTAGAAAAGAAGAAGTAACCTTCTTTGAAAAAGATGCGAGACGAGTGCATCACCTTCATGTTGATGAATTGGTCATCGCTGCTAAGATAGGAAGATGCGAAGTTCACAGAATGTTGATAGACAATGGGAGCACCATGAATATCCTGTTTCAAAAAGCCTTTGAGGAGATGAAGCTGTAAGATACATACCTTCAGCCTGTAGCCACCCTTCTCTATGGGTTTACCGGGGAACATCTAACTCTTCGAGGAATGATAACTCTTCCAATCACTTTGGGCGATCCCCACGAAGTTACCAAGATGACGAAATTCCTGGTAGTGGACTGCCCTTCTGCATTCAATGGCATCATTAGACAACCACAACTATGTACCTTCAAAGCCATCACTTCCATCTACCATCAGAAGATGAAGTTCTCTACTTCATCAGGGTGTGGGGAAGTGAGGGGATCACAACGTAAATCTCGCGACTGCTACAATCAAGCAATCAAGATTGCATGCAACGGGAAAGGAAAGCCCGAGGGCAAGCCAGAGCAGTCAGTGGCGACCAGCAAGATGAAGCCACAACATGGCCTAGAGGATTTTGTTTTGTTTATAGTATCATTTCAGCTATGTTCGTAGGGAAGGGATTTTCTAGTATTTTTGTGGTAACTTGAATTTTAGTTCCAAGTTTGGTATTATTTTAAGGCGCAACAATGACCAAACCGGTCAATTAATGTCTTTGAATATGGATTTGTTATAGAAAAAGAGCATCTATATAGCTACAATTAAACTTTCTTTATAATTAGAAATGGATATTATCATTTATGGTATAAACTTTTTAGAATTTTCGGATGGAAAGACAAAAGTTACAAATCCTTCAATTAAGGGATATTTAATAGCTGGTGATTTACCATTAACTTTAATGAAAAATGATAAAATGTCTTAGATGTCTTTAACTTTTTTTTTTTTCCTAACTAAATTTAATTTTTTTAAAAACTAAACACTGACCAACATTTTTTGAGTAAATAAAAAAAAAAAAAAATTGAAACGAAAAAACTTCAAAAAAGAAAGCTTTTTCTGGCCTTTTTTTTTCCCAAAATTTTCATTTTTACGTTTTTATTTCTTTTTGTATTTTGTATTTTTTTGACCTTTTTAGTAATTTTAATTCATTTTTAAGAAGAAATAATTTAAATGTATACTATTACTATTTAGCTTTTATATAATGTCAAATTTAACTCTATATTTTTTTTTTATTGTCCCTTAATAGAAGGATTTGTAAAATTTGTCCTTTTATTAAAAATTTCTGAAGAAATTGTACTCTAATATCATATCCCTGATTAGAAACGAGGTAGGCAGGGGGGTAATGGGTATCCACCAAAAAAATATTATTTTTCATAATTATCTATATATTCTTACCTTAATTTGTGTCAGCCTAAAGATAATTTTTTTTAATATATTGATATATAAATTATCATGTTATCCCATCATTCATATGTTAATAAGATTCAATTACTATTTGAGTTAGGATATAAAAATTGATTTTTTTTTTTTTTTTGCAAATAAAATTGTATTGATTGTTTATGTTTATTCGAACATAACTTATGTTTCTCAAATTTCAGGTGAGTTAATTGTTTTAAGAAATGAGTTTGTTGGAAATTAAACTAAGTTTATTTAGTCTTATTAAAAGTTTAGCTTATTTAGTCTTGCAAAAATAGGATTTGTCACAGTTTTTAATAAGGTTAGTTTAAAGATTTTTAGCTTGAGCAGAATTCAAGAACGCATTCCTAGTTCGATTTGCTTAGGTGGTAGATTCGAGAGCCATTCAAATTAAAATCTAACAAATTATACCTATGAAGGTGATAGATTCTGTTATGCCTAAAATAGGGTTGACCTATGCTGATGTCATCAAACACCAATCAGAATTCAAGAAAGCATTCCACTGTCCAGAACATGCGACATCTCCAAAGACAAAAGGAATATAGTTGTCAACAACTAGGACTGTAAACGAGCCGAGCCGAGCGATAAGGCTCGGTTCTACTCGACTCGAACTCGATTCGTTAACCGAGTCGAGTTCGAACACAGTGAAGCTCGGCTCGTGGGTTTGCGATCCTGGCTCAGCTCGTGGGCTCGCGAGCCTGGTCCGGCTTGATTAAGCACTGTACACTTCATAGGGTGTTTTGGTGATTTTTTAAACTATTATGTATTAAACTGATATTTTTCAGTGAAAAAAGTTTTAAAAAATGGCAGTTTCACCCCCAAAGTGCAAATTTGAAATAATACGATACACCAAAACAGAGCGTCAATTTTAGTTCCCCATCCTAGTTGCCCTAAATCCCAAATCACAATCAAAGACCCCCAAATCCCAAATCGCGAACCAGACACTCTGAAATCGGTAATCTCCTAGGAATGTTATTTATATATATTCAGAACTGTTTTTTGATTTTGTAAGGTAATAGACATTTTGTAATGTTCGAAACTGTCATGGTTAACTCAACATTGGATGTAAATATGAAATGCTGTACGTAGGCAGATTGCTGTAAAAAAGGGGAACTTGGCTCCATCAAACCCGGATAAATGGTGGTTTGATCGAGCCTTATCAAGCTCGAGCCCGACACTGTTGTAAACGAGCCGAGCTCGATAAGCCAAAAGCTCGGCTCGGCTCATTTACACCTTAACAACCCAATCGACTCAAGAATTTGTCCTTGGATAAATTTGGTTTGCACACTTGTCCAAGCCCCATTTAATTTAAGGATATTCTTTGAGTTCTCAACGAATGCGAAAGCAAGAGAGATCTTCACGACATCAAGCCACTTGCAAAAGTGTAATCATTATTTTGAGCAAAACATGTATAAATAGGCAACTCCTCCTCACAAAATCGAGATCAGACATTTAGAACACCAAACACTTATAATACCAGATCACAGTTCATGACCTCTTGTAAGCCTGTCTAACGACCAGGAACAAATTTATATAAAAAACACAGCGAATGTAGGATTTGCTTTAAGCATCTGAACCACTGTAAAAATTCTCTTGTCAACTTTATATTTACATCTTTGCATGCTACTGTGACCAAGATGATGGAATTCCTGGTAGTGGACTGTCCTTTTACATTCAATGGCATCATTGGATGATCACTACTGCGGGACTTCAAAGCCGTCACTTCTATCTACTATCAGAAGATGAAGTTCCCTACTCCGTTAAGGTGTAGGGAAGTGAGGAGATCACAACGTGAATCTCATGACTACTACAATCAAGCAGTCTAGATTGCATGCAAGGGGAAAGGAAAGCCCGAGGGCAAGCCAGAGTAGTCAATGGCGACCAGCAAAATGAAGCCACAACATGGCCTAGTGGAGGATAACATTGATCCTCGTATTCAGGAGGGAATTCCTACAGTGGGCCAGTAGAGACATTGTTTGAGGTAATTATCGACGAGCATGAGCTAGCTCGTATGTTGATAATTGAGAGTAATTACAGCCCCCAGCTTGCAACTAATTTAACGAGCTTCCTTAGACAAAATATAAATGTTTTTTCATGGATACATGCTGACATAATTGGGATCAGCCCTAAAGTCAGGTGCCATGCACTCAACATCGATCGTGAGATTAGACTAGTTCGCCAAAAAAGAAGAGTCATAGACCTAGAGTGCTATACGGCTCTCAAAAGTGAGGTGGATAAGTGTTGAATGGTGAAATGGTATTTATATTATGTGATTCTATGGGTAGATTGTTTGAAATTCATGACTATAATAGATTATTTTTATGCAAGTTTGTTTATATATTTCTATTTTCAAGAATCATGGGTACGTGTATGAGTTTCAGGTTTTTAGGCAAAAAAATAGTGACTTTGTACTCACACGATGGTTGGAGGCTTTGGATTTGCTAAAGAGAAAAACTGGATCTTCAAGCAAAAGAAAGAATGTGAAATTGGTGGATGGCACCGCAACATTATTTTTCTGTGCCGCGACATGGTGTTTCTGCGATGCGGTGTGAAAAGATGATTTGGGGTAGAAAGTTTATGCCATGGCGTGAAAAGGTTGGCGCCGCGGTGTGACAAATCTTTAGGGTTGTGGAAGAATTCTGCGCCGCGGCGCCAGAAAATCACGCCGCAGTATGGATTGTGAGAAAAATAAAAACCTCACATTTTCCAACTCCGACTTGAACTTGTATTTTTCTAAAAACACCTTTAGCAATGGAAAAGTATAAATAGGACTTTGTAATTTATTTTAGGGATTATTCTTAACCTAAATTGAGAGACATTTTGTGGCAAGAAAGAAAAGAAGATTTTTCCTAGGGTTTTGGATTTTTCATGCTTTTGGGGGAATTGAGGTTTGTTTTCTTGATGTCAATGCGTAACTAAATTCTTATCTAGGGATCCAATGTAGCCTAATTGGAAGGCTCTTTGTTAAACATATGTTATGTCTATCAATTCAATTGGAAATCTTGATTTATTAGGTTATTAATTTAATCTTTAATTTTCATTATTGTGTGACGACACTTAGTGTGAATTATTAGGTTGTATGTGTTGAGATTAGACATATACTATGTTTTAGTCTTGAAGGACTCATGTGAATGAATGATTAGTACTTTGTGCATACGCCTTGATAGAGTATTAGTAGGTTCATGAATTCTTGAATAATTAATGTTTGTGCATACGCCCTAATAGATGCGCCTTTGGTCTTGATTTTGAGTATTCTTGTGTTTAATGAGTTTTTAATTCATAGGCTAAACCATATGCCCTAGCTAGTCTTGTGTTAAAAATGTTAGGTTAATCCCGAACGCCTTACGGTAATACCTTGATACAGTGAATACGAACCCTAGAGACTGAATTGATAAACAATAGAGAGATGTTTGATATAGAGCTGGATAATTATGGTGAAATATGAGCCCTAGGTTTTGGTCAATTGGGCTTTAGATAATTTTAATACTTGATTAATTTTAGTTCTATTTAGTTGTTACTTTTAAATTGATCTTTCCTAATTCTTCATTATTAAGTCTTATTAATAATTTTAATTGAAGCATAGTTATTAGGATTTATAAATTACTTACAAATCTCTACAGGATCGACCTTTGCTTTTGCACACTAGACTACGAGAGCGATTCGTGCACTTGTGAGGTTATAAAATTTTTCATCAATAAACTTCTCTCAATTCGGTTCATTCGAGAAGCTCATTACCCCAGTTGAGTTGCCAATCCTGTTTTGGTAAAAACAACACAGTGGTAAATGGCAAACTGGCATTGATTTTATGGATCTCAATAAGGCTTGCCTCGAGGATAGTTTGTTGATAAGAGCTTGAAAGTATATATTTTGTTAGTGATTTAATTGGATTATTTGTGGAAAAATGTGTTTAATTTGTGGAATTTGAATTAATTATTTTATAAATACCTTTTACGGGATCACGGGTGTATTTTGAGTATTTTTAGGTTCAAACCGATATTTGAAGGAAAAAAAATGATGTCAATGGAATTTGTGACAAGTAAGAATAAACGGTGCAAGAATTGGAGTTGAAACGAGAAAGTTGTGATGCGTCGAAGATATAACGTAAAATCTGGAAATCCTTCAAGATGAGCATGCTTCGATTTTTCGATCATAACTTGAGCTGTAGAAATCAGAATTCAACGATTCTTGTGGCGTTAGAAAGATTATTCAAAGAGCTAGAAAGTTCATGTCGATGACTTTACCAAATTCTAAATATCACAGACTCGTGGGACAGAAAGAACGATCGTCGCAGCGATTGTTTCTTATCGTCGCAACGATGGGTCATGGGCCTGTTTGGGTTATTGCATTCTCCTACTCCGAATCTCAATGGGTTAAGGTATTTAATTCTTTCCTAAGTAACCTCCAAACCTTAGCACTATAAATAAGGGTCTTTAAGTAGTTTTTAGGGGATTAGAGAAGGAGAAATGACGGCTACTATTTTTGAGATCAGAATTCTTGCAGTTCTCGTTCGCCAATTAGAGAAGTATATTTTTCTTTCTTGAACTCATGTTATTGAATACAATGATGGTTTTTATTATTGCAATTATGAACTAAATCCCTTTTCTAGGGCTAAAGATGTAGCCCAATTTATGAATATGTGTTGACTTTATTGTTGTTAATTCTTATTGAGCATTAATTCTAAGTTTTATTATTGTGTGTAATGCTTTCAATTCTTAAGGATCCGAGAGTTGAATGATATCTTGGGTTGGGTTGAGATCGAGAGATAAAACCTTATTTTTCTAAGGTAATAAAATCATAGATTGAGCGAACGCTAGAGATAGGTTACTGTGATCTATGAGGCTATGGTAAATTCCATAGAATTTAATAATCTCTTAGCTCCTAAATCTAACTTAGAGATATTTTGGGTTGTTGCTTAAGGGTTAATTCGCTAATTGTTCGAGAGAAAGTGGAATATTAGGGAGTTTGGCCTTTAGAGTAAGCTTAATTAGGTTAGCAATAATTGTCAATGCATAGGATTAAATTGGTGTGAAATCTATGCCCTAGGTTTAGTCATATTGATCTATTTACTAAAGTATTAATAAAATTCTGCTTTTGTTTAGTTTTTAGTTTGTTTTCTTTTTCATTAAATTCATTCTTAAAATTCTGTGTCATCAAATAACAACAAAATAGATTAGTTTGGTACTTGATAGGTAGTTCTCTTAGGATTCGACACTCGTTTACTCGAGCTTTACTACTTGCGCGATTTCGTATACTTGCGAATATCCTGTCATTTCCCCTTGCCCAGAATCGATCGGCTTGTTGATGCCACTTTGGGACATGAGTTGTTAAGCTTCATGGATGCATATTCGGGATATAACCAGATCCCGACGTTCACACCTAATGTGGACCATACCTCGTTCATCACAGATCTAGGGCTATACTATTACAAAGTCATACCCTTTGACCTAAAAAATGATGGAGCAACTTACAAGCGCCTGGTTGACCAAATGTTTTCTGAGCAGATGGGGAAAACAATGGAGGTCTATGTCGATGACATGCTAGTCAAGTCTCATGTTTCTTCAGATCACATAGCTCACCTTTCAGAAATGTTCAATATACTCCGAAAATACAAAATGAAACTTAATCCACTTAAGTGTTCATTCGGGGTAGCCTCGGGTAAATTCTTAGGGTACATGGTTAACCATCAGGGAATTGAAATCAACCCCAAAAAAATCCAAGCTCTCTTAGACATGAGTAGTCCTACAAAACCCAGACAAGGTCAAAGCTTGAATGGAAGGATAGCGGCTCTTAGTCGTTTCATATTGAGAGATACAAATCATTGTTTGCCATTCTTTAATGTACTTAGAGCTAATAAGAAATTTGAATGGACTCTAGAATGTGAGCAAGCTTTCCAAAGCATAAAGGAGCGGCTTGGAAAGCCACCTCATTTGTCCAAGCCACTTCCCAAAGAAATCCTGTTTCTCTATATGTCTATCTCTCAGCATGCAGTAAGTGTAGCTCTTATTCAGGAAGAAAAAAAAAAAAATTCAATAGCCTATGTATTACATCAACAAACGGTTGCTAGACATTGGATATTCAGAAAAGAAGCGATTAGCCTTTGCCTTGGTAATCATCTCAAGAAAGCTACGACCTAACTTCCTTGCCCACACCATCCATGTCTTAACTAATCACCTACTCAGACAGGTCCTTCAAAAGCCAGAGGCTTCGGGTAAATTACTTAAGTGGACAATAGAATTAAGTCAATTCGATCTACACTTGAAGCCAAAAGCAGCTCATTCCTCTTGACTGTGATTTGAATTTTCCATGCCACAGTCTGGGCGTTTAAATAGGATTTTCCAGTTTCTGCTATCACTGTTAGATAGTCATGCTTTATCATTGTGGAGGTCTATAAGTTTTAAGCCTGTCATGTTGCAATCTTAACAGCATAATTTGATTTTCTTTTTCATATTCTGTATCCTGTTTTGTGCTCTTGCTAAGTTTTTCTCTGAATTGACCATAAGTACCGCAAAACTTAAGATGTTGTCCAACCTTCATGGGATATAGAATGCTTATTGCCTAAGTTGTCTCCAACAAATATGGCATTCTTATGTGCTACATCTTCATTGTTGCTTTTTGTTGTCTTTTCTAGCTCTAGAAATGTCTTCCATATGGTAATTTCAAATTAACTTAACTCTCATTTTGATTTTCACAGCTGCAATCGTTTCAAGTTGAGGACATCAAGCAGGATCATGCTGGTAAAGATGGAGTCACCATGGTTACTTTCAAAGTTGATTTTGATCGGGTTGAGAATTTGGAAGATGCGATCAAAGCCAATTGTAGCCGAGATATAGTTTTCTATAAACACTGAGACCGACTTTACCAGTCATACTCGAGTAAAAAGACTGCCAACACTTCTGATAACTTCATGAAGGGAACTGGTGCAGGAGGGGTATGCACATCTCCTTCCCTGCTTCAGAGAAAAAAATTTGTTGCAAGTGGGGTTGAATTTGCTAATAAGTTGTTTTGGGGCTATTTCCTGTAAAATTAATAGCCGGGTTATACTAATAAATTCTTAAAAGGCGATTGTTGACCTGATATCTTATTGTTGTACATAAAATTTAAAAAATGGAAGTTCCATAGCAAAGTGTAATAATACTGGATCCTTGTAGACCATTGAGAAAGATAAGAACTTTAGATAAGGATGACGTTATCACCTGAATTTATGTCTTTGTAACAGAATGTTCAGTTTAATGCCAATGTTACTAGTTTCTTATTCAAGGATTTTGGCTGCCAGCTTCGTCCATTGATGCAAAACTTCTAAGTTTATAGTGTTTATTAGTATTTTTCCTCTTAGAACAGAAATGCTTCAAGTTGGAATTGAAGATAAGCAGTTCTCCAATATATTTTCACTTCTAAATACAGTTATATTCACTTTCTTGTTCAGAAATAGCAACTTTACCAACGTTAATTGCATATGTGTTGTGTTCATTTTCTTGTAACTAGTTCTTTCAATGGAGAATCTGGAATTTGAAGACAATTTTATAAATTAAATGAAATCTTTGTAGTGATTGGCTTTTGCCTGTTTGGTTTGGGACTAGAGTTAGTGCCTTTTTGCCTGCAGGTCATTTGATATTTGCTGGTTCCTTGCAGCCTTATGTGCTGCTTTTCTACTTTTGTTCATCCTTAAACATTTTGAAGATGTAGCATAAATTAAAATAATATTTATATCCATGATATAATCATGGCCATATCCTTAAAAGAGCTTGTTTTGAGAACTATAACATCTGTATCAAGAAGAGTAAGACTAATACATAATAAAATATACTCCATACATTACTATAAATAATGAATAGAAAGAGATACATTAAGATTCTCTGGATGAGAATGAAATCAATGATCCACAAAACAACAAATAATATATATGGACTAAAACAAATATATATGGACTAACTCAAGTCCAGCAGAAAAGCACTTGTGCCACGGCAGGTCCCACGATATCTGACTTGAAACACATCCAAGAAACATTCTAACTGGTGGTAATAACCGGTAACCGTGGCATTTCAAGGGCTATTAGCTCATTTAGATGGGGGTGGGGAGGGGAATGGAATGGTTGGTATTGTTGTTGGGATGGTGGGGATTGTGGGCAGAGGAGTAGATGGCAATGGCGGCAGTGTAACCTTAGGGGTTGCGGGGATGGTGGGCAATGTAGGTTGTGGCAAAGATGGGATTTGGGTGCTTGGCAAAGGTGGCAGCGTGGGCTTTGGAAGAGTTGGTTGCGTCGGCAGTGTTGGCAATGGAGTCGAGGGCAATGGCGGTAATGTGGCCTTAGGCAAAGTTGGCACTGAGGGCAATGGAGGCAATGTGGCCTTCGGCAGAGGTGGAATTGTAGGCAGTGTTAATGCTGGAGGTGGAGCTGCCGGTGTGTCCAAAAGATGGCGAGCTGCCAGGCTCATGTCAATGCTGGAGATTGATAGTGCTATCAACAAACAAAGAGCCAGAAAATCTTTAGAAAATGCCATTTTTGGAAGATAGCAGAAGGTACAAGACTCTAGCTGGAATCTGTAAACAATGGGCAAATTCTAGTATGTGTTTTCTTGAAGAGTTACTCATTTCAAATAGGGTTATATAGATGGAAAAATGTTGGAACTATGGTTGATCATTTAGTTAGAATCAAAGTTTGATGAGTTGTGGTTGGGGAAAGTATGGAGAAACATTGGTTAGTTTATCTCCCTAATAGGTGTACCTGCAAGTTTAACTTAAAGTTGGGGATTCCCAGAAAACCCAAACTCTTAAGCAATCCACAAAAGTTCCTGGTTATGATTTGGGTAATTCAACTAACCTTTGACTCAGAAAAATACCATACAGCCCACATAGTTGTGATTTTGGATTGTTTGGGAAATCAATCTGATGGTTCATCGACGCATGTTTGATCTCATGCATTGGTTCAGCATAACCAAATAGATAAAACTCTTCTAGGTGAACTGAAGGTCCAGGAGTTTGGTGAACTAGCAATATCGGAAAAGGTTGGTTGCAAGTTAGCCTAGAAACGCTAGCTCAACCTGTTATCTTAAACTTGGGTTGTTGACAAAGTTGATCAGCTATGAACACATATGTTCTGGCATAATATAGGACTTAATAAATAGTTTATTTTTTTGACGGTATTACTTTATACAAGTTTTACCTTATAGATTTTCGAATCAATTCAAAGAAGTAGAGGATTTTCTAGTTTTTTTGTGGTAAATTGAATTTTAGTTCCAAGTTTGGTATTATTGTAAGGCGCAACAATGACCAAACCGTTCAATTAATTTCTTTGAATATGAATTTGTTCCAGAAAAAGAGCTGTATAATTACCATTAAACTTTCTTTATAATTAGAAATGGATATTATCATTTATGGTATAAACTTTTTAGAATTTTTGGATAGGAAGACAAAAGCTATAAATCCATTAGTTAAGGGACATTTAACAACTGGTGATTTATCATTAACTTTAACGAAAAATGATAGAAAGACTTAGATGCCCTTAACTTTTTTTTCCTTTATTTTTTTCTAACTAAATTTAGTTCTTAGATTAAAATTTTTTAAAAACTAAACACTGACCAACATTTTTTTGAGTAAATAAAAAAAAAAAAATAAAAAATTGAAACGAAAAAACTTCAAGAAAGAAAGCTTTTTCCGGCCTTTTTTTTTCTTCCCAAAATTTTTATATTTAAGTTTTGATTTCTTTTACTATATTGTAATTTTTTTTTTTTAACTTTTTAGTAATTTTAATTTATTTTGAAGAAGAAATATTTTAAATGTATACTATTACTGTTTTGCCCTTATATAAAGCCAAATTTAATTATATATATTTTTTATTGTCCCTTAATTGAAGGATTTGTAACATTTGTCCTTTAATTAAAAATTTCTGAAGAAAATGTACCCTAATGTCATATCCCTTATTAGAAATGAGGCAGGTAAGGGGGTAATGGGTATCTACCAAAAAAAAAAATTATCTTTCATAATTTTCTATATATTCTCACCTTAATTTGTGTTAGCCTAAAGATAAAATTTTTTAATACATTGATGTCTAAATTATCACATTATCCCATCATTCATATGTTAATAAGATTCAATTACTATTTGAGCTAAGATATAAAAATTGAAAATTTTTTTTTTTCGTATTTTCATTGCAAATAAATAGTATTGATTGTTTATTTTATTCGAACATAACTTATGTTTCTCAAATTTCAGGTGAATTAATTGTTTTAAGAAATGAGTTTGTTGGAAATTAAACTAAGTTTATTTAGTTTTATTAAAAGTTTAGTTTATTTAGTCTTGCAAAAATAGGATTTGTCATAGTTTTTAATAAGGTTAGTCTTAAGGTTCTTAGCTTGAGCAGAATTCAGGAACACATTCCTAGTTCAATTTGCTTAGGCGGTAGATTCGAGAGCCATTCAAATTAAAATCTAACAAATTATATCTATGTAGGTGATAGATTCTGTTATGCCTAAAATAAGGTTGACCTATGCTGATGTCATCAAGCACCAATCAGAATTCAAAAAAGCATTATGCCGTCTCCAAAGGCAAAAAGAATATAGTTGTCAATAACCCAACTGACTCAAGAATTTGTCCCTGGATGAATTTGGTTCGCATACATGTCCAAGCCTCATTTAATTTGAGGATATTCTTTGAGTTCTTAAAGAATGGGAAGGCATGTGAGATCTTCACGACATTAAGCCACTTGCAAAAGTGTAATCATTATCTTGAGCAAAACATGTATAAATAGGCAGCTCCTCCTCACAAAATCGAGATCAGACACGTAGAACACGAGACACTTATAATACCAGATCGTAGTTCACGACCTCTTGTAAGCCTATCTAATGAACAGGAACAAATTGATATAAAAAACACAATGGATGTAGGATTTTCTTTAAGCATCTGAATCACTGTAAAAATTCTTTTGTCAGCTTTATATTTACGTCTTTGCATGCTACTGTGCCTATAGTACCTCACCCACTTACTATAATCATCTCACGTGTGACTTCATAGCCTTTTACATGTGCGAAGTTGTTGGTGTCAAAATCAAGCATCAATAGTTCGATGCTAGAAGGAGGGCCTATATTCACATCAGCTCTTTATCTAGGAAACTCAATTGACCTGTCAGTTTCTCTTCCAAAGATAAACCAAAAATTCTCATGGCTCATGGCTTCAAAACTGAGCGTCCTAGCATTGGCAACAACGAGGAGATTCCCCACAATCAGGAAACAACTCCTCTCGAAGGAGCTCTAACTCCCTAAAAACAATGCAGGGAGCATGCTCTCGACTCCCAGACGGATACTACCTTAATTTGTTACTTGAAAAAGTTCAACAACACTCTCCAAACGATGAACCAGTGACTAGATCATTTGGACAAAGTAGTACCACCCAATTCAAACAAGGTGGTACCACCCCCAAAGATGCCTATAGGTTGCGCAAAAGCGTGGAAACGAGCACATCCTCGTACCATGTGCACTACAGTGCAAAAAGGTAAACGCATAGCCTATCAAGGGCAAAAAGACTCAAAAGGGCATTTGAATACTGCCCACGAATAGAGAAACAAACTCCTGTTCAGCGGCTTGGCAGTACTTTACTCAAGAGTAGTCCCATGGCACATTGCACGAGTACGCTCATGAAAGTGCCAAGCAGGGAGGTTCCCACCATCATCGACATGATGGTTCCGACCATCACAGAGATAAGGAAAACTCCCCCAACCACTTAGCGCCTTCATAGGGCTTCAACCTCAAGTGTCAAGGCAAGCTGAAGGCTCCAACCAAAGCATAGAAAGTACCTACCTGCGGTCTTTCATCAACCGCAACATAGGGCATGCACCTATGTTGCGGAAAGTGATCCCCCAAAGGCTCCACTTCCTTAGATTGAGGATTTAGAGCGAACTTTAGATCAGCTTCGAGCTCAACAAAATGAGCAGAGAGTGATCGCTAAGGCGTCTCCCTTTTCTCTAAAGGTCATGACAAACCTCTCCGCCAAGATTCAGAAGGCCAGATATAAAGGCATTTGACGGCAATGGTGATCCTCAGGATCACCTCTATGAGTTTAACGACCTCATAGAGTTGCACCAATCTCAAACTTGGCAAAATATCGTTGTTTAGCAATGACCCTGACTACCCATGCAAAACGTTGGTTCAGATCGCTTCCACCAGGGTCTATCAACACATGATAGTAGATGAGCTCATTATTCCTAAAACACTTCCAAGTAAATCAGAAATTCTCAATGTCGTTCAACTATTTGAGCAATATATAACAAGAGAAGAATGAGTCTCTCAAATCTTACATTGACAGGTTCCGCAAGGAACTGAATAAGGTGGCCAACACACTCGAAGATTCAGTTCGAACTCTGATTATAGCTGGAGCTCGCCTGCAAATCGACTTGTGGAAACTACAATTGGAAGACAATGTTTCTTTTACTCGCTTCTACAATCTTACAAAAAAAAATATCTACGAATTGAAAACTCTGTGGCAACTCTAAATCTCCATGACCCCAGGCCTACGACCAACGCTCCCAGTCGAAGGGATGAATTTCGGGGAGAGTAGAAGGAATGGTCGCAAATGGGCAAATGACGATCAGAGGAAGGGAAATAAACAATGTTTTAAGCCCAAGAAGGCTTATGCCCCGCTACCTCGTTGCGACAACTTTACTACATTAAACACATCGATCTTGAACATTTTGGCTGTTTCAAAAGAAGCCAACCTACTCGTAGATTCGGAGCCCATTGAGGCACCCCAGTCAAAGAGAAGCGATAAGAAATATTGTCACTTCCATAGGGACATTGGACATCATACCGATGAGTGTCGAGCTCTCAAGCAAGCAATTGAAGATCTCATCTAGAACGGTCATTCCAAGAAGTATGTTGGTGGTCCAATTCCTTTGAGGGAAAAAGATTATGACGACGGGAAAAGATGCAAAAGTTGCAAGGGTCTTTACTTAGTTGGGACCATCATTGAGGGACCTCATATTATAGGGACCTCTCGGCATGCACAAGATCTGTATGCCCGAGAAGCCTGATATGAGCCTTATAATGTTCTCAATCTGGAACATCGACCTCATAAACAGCGTAGAGAAGAAGAAATAACCTTTTTTGAAAGAGATGCGAGACGAGTGCATAATCACCCTCATGTTGATGCATTGGTCATCGCTACTAATCTAGGAAGGTGCGAAGTCCACAGAATGTTGATGGACAATGGGAGCGCCATGAATATCCTATTTCAGAAAGCCCTTGAGGAGATAAAGTTGGAAGATACAGACCTTAAGCCTATAGCCACTCTTCTCTATGATTTTACCGTGGACCATCTAACTCTTCGAGGAATGACAACTCTTCCAGTCACTTGGGGCGATCTCCACGAAGTGACCAAGATGACAGAATTCCTGGTAGTGGACTATCCCTCTGCATTCAATGGCATCATTAGACAACCACAACTACAAAACTTCAAAGCCGTTACTTCTATATGCCATCAGAAGATGAAGTTCTCTACTCCGTCAGGGTGTGGGGAAGTGAGGGGATCATAGCGTGAATCTCGTGACTGCTACAATCAAGCAATCAAGATTGCATGCAAGGGGAAAGGAAAGCCCGAGGGCAAGCCAAAACAGTCAGTGGCGACCAGCAAGATGAAGCCATAACATGGCCTAGTGGAGGATAACGTTGATCCTTATATTCAGGAGGGAATTCCCACAATGGACTTGTAGAGACACTGTCTGAGGTACCTATCGACGAGCATGAGCCAGCTCCTATGCTGAGAATCAGGAGTAATCTCAACCCTCAACCCTCAACTTGAAACTAATTTAACGAGTTTCCTCATACAAAATATCGATATTTTTGCATGGATACATGCTGACGTGATTAGGATCTGTCATGCACTCAACATCGATCATGAGAATAGGCCAATTCACCAAAAAAGAAGAGCCATGGACCCAGAGTGCTATGCGGCTCTCAAAAGTGAGGTGGATAAGCTCCTCTCAATTGGGTTCATTCGAGAAGGTCATTACCGTAGTTGGGTCACCAATCATGTTTTGGTAAATGGAAAACTTGCATTGATTTCATGGATCTCAAGAAAGCTTGCCCCAAGGACAGTTTCCCCTTGCCCAAAATTGACCAACTCATTGATGCCACTTTCGGGCATGAGTTGTTAAGCTTCATGGATGCATATTTGGGATACTACCAGATCCCGATGTGCATGCTTAACGAGGAACATACCTCATTCATTATAGATTAAGGGTTGTATTGTTACAAAGTCATGCCCTTCGGCCTAAAAAATGTTGGAGCAACTTACCAATGCCTGGTTAACTGAATGTTTTTTGAGCAGATCATGAAAACATTGGAGGTCTATGTCGATGACATGTTGGTCAAGTCACATGTCACTTTAGATCACATAGCTTACCTTTCAGAAATGTTCAACATAATCCACAAATACAAAATGAAAATTAATCCACTTAAGTGTTCATTTGGGGTAACCTCGGCTAAATTCATAGGGTACATGGTTAACCATCGGGCAATTGAAGTCAACCCCAAAAAAATCCAAGCTCTGTTAGATATGAATAGTCCTACAAAACCCAAGCAAGTTCAAAGCTTGAATGGAAGGATAGCGGCTCTTAGTTGTTTTATATCGAGAGCTACAAATTGTTGTTTGCCATTCTTCAATGTACTCAGAGCTAATAAGAAATTTGAATGGACTCTAGAATGTGAGCAAGCTTTCCAAAGCATAAAAAAGCATCTTGGAAAGCCACCTCTTCTGTCTAAGCCACTTCCTAAAGAAATCCTGTTTCTCTACCTATCCGTCTCTTAACATGTGGTCAGTGCATTTCTTATTCGAGAAGAAAATAAAATTCAATGGCCTATGTATTACACCAGCAAACGGCTGCTGGACGCTGAAACAAGGTATCCGGAAATGGAGCGATTAGCCTTTGCCTTGGTAATCGCCTCCAGAAAGCTGCGACCTTACTTTCATGCCCACACCATCCATGTCTTAACTAATTACTAGCTCATACAGATCCTTCAAAAACCAAAGGCCTGGGGTAAATTACTTAAGTGGACAATGGAATTAAGTCAATTCGATCTTCACTTCAAGCCTAAAGCAGTTCATTCTTCTCAATTGTGATTTGAATTTTGCATGCCACAGTCTTGGCGTTTAAATAGGATTTTCCAGTTTCTGCTATCACTGTTAGATAGTCATGCTTTATTTTCATTACGGAGGTCTATAAGTTTTAATCCTGTCATGTTACAATCTTAACAGCATAATTTGATTTTCTTTTTCATATTCTGTAGCCTGTTTTTTGCTCTTGCTATGTTTTTCTCTGAATTGACCACAAGTACCGCAAAACTTAAGATGTTGTCCAACCTTCATGGGATATAGAATTCTTATTGCCTAAGTTGTCCAACAAATATGACATTCTTATGTGCTACATTCTCATTGTTGCCTTTTGTGGTCTTTCTAGCTCTAATAATGTCTTCCATATGCTAATTTCAACATTAACTTAACTCTCATTTTGATTTTTACAGCTAGAATCGTTTCAAGTTGAGGACATCAAGCAGGATTATGACACTGGTAAAGTTGGAGTCACCATGGTTACTTTCAAAGTTGATTTTGATCGGGTTGAGAATTTGGAGGATGCGATCAAAGCCAATTGTAGCCGAGATATAGTTTTCTATAAACACTGAGACCGACTTTACTAGTCATACCCGAGCAAAGAGACTGTCAACACTTCTAATAACTTCAAGAAGGGAACTGGTCCAGGAGGGGTATGCACATCTCCTTCCCTGCTTTAGAGAAAAAAATTTGTTGCATGGGGTGTTGAATTTGCTAACAAGTTGTTTTGGGGCTATTTCCTGTAAAATTAATAGCCGGGTGATACTAATAAATTCTTAAAAGGCGATTGTTGACCTGATATCTTATTGTTGTACAAAAAATTTAAAAAATGGAAGTTCCATAGCAAAGTGTAATATAATACTGGATCCTTGTAGACCATTGAGAAAGATAAGAACTTTAGATAAGGATGACGTTATCACCTGAATTTATGTCTTTGTAACAGAATGTTCAGTTTAATGCCAATGTTACTAGTTTCTTATTCAAGGATTTTGGCTGCCAGCTTCGTCCATTGATGCAAAACTTCTAAGTTTATAGTGTTTATTAGTATTTTTCCTCTTAGAACAGAAATGCTTCAAGTTGGAATTGAAGATAAGCAGTTCTCCAATATATTTTCACTTCTAAATACAGTTAAATTTACTTTCTTGTTCAGAAATAGCAACTTTACCACGTTAATTGCATATATGTTGTATTCATTTTCTCGTAACTAGTTCTTTAAATGGAGAATCTGGAATTTGAAGACAATTTTATGAATTAAATGAAGTCTTTGTAGTGATTGGCTTGCCTGTTTGGTTTTGGCTAGAGCTAGTGCTTTTGTGCCGGCACGTATTTGATATGCTGGTTCCTTGCCGCATAAGTGCTGCTTCTCTACTTTTGTTCATCTTTAAACATTTTGAAGAGTAGCATAAATTAATATTATTTATCCTGACATAATCATGGCCATATCCTTAAAGAGCTTTTTTTGAGAACTATAACATCTGTATCAAGAAGAGTAAGACTAATACATAAAAATATACTCCATACATTACTAATATGACAGAAAGAGATACATTAAGTTCTCTGGATAGAAGAAATCAATGATCCACAAACCAACAAATATATATGGACTAACTTAAGTCCAGCAGAAAAGCACATGTGCCATGGCAGGTCCCACGATATCTGACTTGAAACACGTCCAAGAAACATTCTATGGTGGTAATAACCGGTAACCGTGGCATTTCAAGGGCTTAGCTCTTTAGATGGGGGTGGGGAGGGGAATGGAATGGTTGGTATTGTTGTTGATGGTGGGGATTTGTGGCAGAGGAGTGATCAATGGCGCAGTGTAACTTTAGGGGTTGCGGGGATGGTGGGCAATGTAGGTTGTGGCAAAGATGGGATTTGGGTGCTTGGCAAAGGTGGCAGTGTGGGTTTGGAAGAGTTGGTTGCGTCGGCAGTGTTGGCAATGGAGTCGAGGCAATGGCGGTAATGTGGCCTGAGGCAAAGTTGGCACTGAGGGCAATGGAGGCAATGTGGCCTTCGGCAGAGGTGGAATTGTAGGCAGTGTTATGCTGGAGGTGGAGCTGCCGGTGTGTCCAAAAGATGGCGAGCTGCCAGGCTCATGTCAATGCTGGAGATTGATTGCTATCAACAAACAAAGAGCCAGAAAATCTTTAGAAAATGCCATTTTTGGAAGATAGCAGAAGGTACAAGACTCTAGCTGGAATCTGTAAACAATGGGCAAATTCTAGTATGTGTTTTCTTGAAGAGTTACTCATTTCAAATAGGGTTATATAGATGGAAAAATGTTGGAACTATGGTTGATCATTTAGTTAGAATCAAAGTTTGATGAGTTGTGGTTGGGGAAAGTATAGAGAAACATTGGTTAGTTTATCTCCCTAATAGGTCTACCTGCAAGTTTAACTTAAAGTTGGGGATTCCCAGAAAACCCAAACTCTTAAGCAATCCACAAAAGTTCCTGGTTATGATTTGGGTAATTCAACTAACCTTTGACTCAGAAAAATACCATACAGCCCACATAGTTGTGATTTTGGATTGTTTGGGAAATCAATCTGATGGTTCATCGACGCATGTTTGATCTCATGCATTGGTTCAGCATAACCAAATAGATAAAACTCTTTTAGGTGAACTGAAGGTCCAGGAGTTTGGTGAACTAGCATTATGGGAAAAGGTTGGTTCCAAGTTAGCCTAGAAACGCTAGGTCAACCTGTTATCTTAAACTTGGGTTGTTGACAAAGTTGATCAGCTATGAACACATATGTTCTGGCATAATATAGGAATTAATAAATAGTTTATTTTTTTGACGGTATTACTTTATACAAGTTTTACCTTATAGATTTTCGAATCAATTCAAAGAAGAAGAGGATTTTCTAGTTTTTTTGTGGTAAATTGAATTTTAGTTCCAAGTTTGGTATTATTGCAAGGCGCAACAATGACCAAACCGCTCAATTAATGTCTTTGAATATGAATTTGTTCCAGAAAAAGAGCTGCATAATTACCATTAAACTTTCTTTATAATTAGAAATGGATATTGTCATTTATGGTATAAACTTTTTAGAATTTTTGGATAGGAAGACAAAAGTTATAAATCCATTAATTAAGGGACATTTAACAACCGGTGATTTATCATTAACTTTAATGAAAAATGATAGAAAGACTTAGATGCCCTTAACTTTTTTTTCCTTTTTTTTTTTTTCCCTAACTAAATTTAGTTCTTAGATTAAATTTTTTTTAAAAACTAAACACTGACCAACATTTTTTTGAGTAAATAAAAAATTGAAACGAAAAAACTTCAAGAAAGAAAGCTTTTTCTGGCCTTTTTTTTTTTTTTTTTCCAAAAATTTTCATTTTTAAGTTTTGATTTCTTTTACTATTTTTTTTTTCCTTTTTATTAATTTTAATTTATTTTGAAGAAGAAATAATTTAAACGTATACTATTACTGTTTTGCCCTTCTATAAAGTCAAATTCAATTTTTTTATTTTTTATTGTCCCTTAATTATGAAGAAGAAGTAACATTTGTCCTTTAATTAAAAATTTATGAAGAAATTGTACCCTAATGTCATATCCCTGACTAGAAATGAGGTTGGTAAGGGGGTAATGGGTATCTACAAAAAAAAAAAAAAAAAAAAAAATATTATCTTTCATAATTTTCTATATATTCTCACCTTAATTTGCGTTAGCCTAAAGATAAAATTTTTTAATACATTGATATATAAATTATCACATTATCCCACATTCATATGTTAATAAGATTCAATTACTATTTGAGATAGGATATAAAAATTGAAATAACCTTCTCTAAAAGAGATGCAAGATGAGTCCATCACCCTCATATTGAGGCATTAGTCATTGTTACTGAGATAGAAATGTGTGAAGTCCACAGAATGTTGATGGACAATGAAAGCGCCGTGAATATCCTGTTTCAGAAAGCCTTTGAGGAGATGAAGTTGGAAGATATAGACTTGAAGCTAGTAGCAACTCCTCTCTATGGTTTTACCAGGGACCATCTAACTCTACAAGGACTGATAACTCTTCCAGTCACTTTGGACGATCCCCACAAAGTGACCAAGATGACAGAATTCCAGGTAGTGTACTGTCCCTCTACATTCAATGGCATCATTGGATGACCACTGTTGCGGAACTTCAAAGCCGTTACTTCTATCTATTATCAGAGGATGAAGTTCCCTACTCTGTCAAGGTGTGGGGAAGTGAGGGGATCACAACGTGAATCTCGTGACTACTACAATCAAGCAGTTCAGATTGCATGCAAGGGGAAAGGAAAGCCTGAGGGCAAGCCAGAGTAGTCAATGGTGACCAGCAAGATGAAGCCACAACATGGCCTAGTGGAGGATAACATTGATCCTCGTATTCAGGAGGGAATTCCTACAATGGGCCAGTAGAGACATTGTCTGAGGTAATTATTGACGAGCATGAGCCAGCTCGTATGTTGATAATTGGGAGTAATTACAGCCCCCAGCTGGCAACTAATTTAACGAGCTTCCTCAAACAAAATATCGATGATTTTGCATGGATACATGCTAACATGATCGGGATCAGCCTTGAAGTCATATGCCATGCACTCAACATCGATCGTGAGATTAGGCCAGTTCGCCAAAAAAGAAGAGTCATAGACCTAAAGTGTTATGTGGCTCTCAAAAGTGAGGTGGATAAGTGATAAATGGTGAAATGGTATTTATATTCAGTGATTCTATGGGTAGATTGTTTGAAATTCATGACTATAATAGATTATTTTCATGCAAGTTTCTTTATATATTTCTATTTTCAAGAATCATGAGTATGTGTATGAGTTTCAGGTTTTTGGGCGAAAAACTGGTGACTTTGTACTCACACGATGGTTGGAGGCTTTGGATTTGCTAAAGAGAAAAACGGGATCGTCAAGCATAAGAAAGAATGTGAAATTGGCGGATGGCACCGCAACTAGGGGTGTTCAAAAGAACCGGAACCGGCGGGTACCCTGGGTTTGGTTCCGGTTTCTACCCAGAACCAGTCGTCAATGGGTAAGTTCCGGTTCCAAATTTTTAGAACCGTTACTGTGCGGTTCCAGTTCCTATAGTTAGGAACCGGAACCGGAACCAGGAACCACGAACTGAGACTAATATAAAATAAAATTAAAGATTAGGGGGGTTAATAAAAACTATTGTAGAAAATGTAATGTGAATACATTTATATTTCATAACATTTAAAGTAAGTTGGTTTGACTTTTAAGAATCTACCTTTACAAAGTAATGGAGTTTGTAATTTTAAATTTTAAATTTTAAATTTATAATTTTATTTTTGTTAACAAGTGCCAGGTGGGGGGTATTTGTAAGTTTTTAAGGGTTTTTTTTGCGATTTTAAAAACTTTTGGGAGGTCGTGAATTTTACAGGGTACCCAGAACTAGAACCAGAAACGTTGTTACAGGTTCTGGTTCTGGGTACCTAGGAACCGGAACCGTCGGTTCCGGTTCTGGTTCCAAATTTCAAAGAACCTTCGGTTCCGGTTCCTTCAAAAAGTGCAGGGTACCCGAAACCGAACACCCCTAACCGCAACATTATTTTTCTACACCGCGACATGGTTTTTCTGCACTGCGGTGCGAAAAGATGATTTGGGGTAGAAAGTTTATGCCGCAGCGTGAAAAGGTTGGCACCGTGGTGTGACAAATCTTTAAGGTTGCGGAAGAATTCTGCGCCGCGACATGGATCGTGAGAAAAATAAAAACCTCACATTTTCCAACTCCGACTTGAACTTGTATTTTTCCAAAAAACACCCTTAGCAACGGAAATGTGTAAATAGGACTTTGTAATTTATTTTAGGGGTTATTCTTAACCTAAATTGAGAGACACTTTGTGGCAAGAAAGAGAAGAAGATTCTTCCTAGGGTTTTGGATTTTTCATGCTTTTGAGGGAATTGAGGTTTGTTTTCTTGATGTCAATGTGTAATGGAAGGCTCTTTGTTAAACATATGTTATTGCTATCAATTCAATTGGAAATCTTGATTTATTTAGGTTATTAATTTAATCTGTAATTTTCATTATTGTGTGACGACACTTAGTGTGAATTATTAGGTTGTATGTGTTGAGATTAGACATATATTATGTTTTAGTCTTGAAGAACTCATGTGAATGAATGATTAGTACTTTGTACATACGCCCTGATAGAGTATTAGTAGGTTCATGAATTCTTGAATAATTAATGTTTGTGCATACGCCCTAATAGATGCGCCTTTGGTCTTGATTTTGAGTATTCTTGTGTTTAATGAGTTTTTAATTCATAGGCTAAACCATATGCCCTAGCTAGTCTTGTGTTAAAAATGTTAGGTTAATCCCGAATGCCTTGCGGTGATACCTTGATATAGTGAATGCGAACCCTAGAGCCTGAATTGATAAACAATAGAGAGATGTTTGACATACAACTGGATAATTATGGTGAAATATGAGCCCTAGGTTTTGGTCAATTGGGTTTTAGTTAATTTTAGTTTTATTTAGTTGTTACTTTTAAATTGATCTTTCCTAATTCTTCATTATTATGTCTTAATATTAATTTTAATTGAAGCATAGTTATTAGGATTAGTAAATTGTTTACAAATCTCTGTGGGATCGACCCTTGCTTTTGCACACTAGAATACGAGAGCGATTCGTGCACTTGTGAGGTTATAAAATTGTTCATCAATAAGCTCCTCTCAATTGGGTTCATTCGATAAGCTCATTATCCCAGTTGGGTTGCCAATCCTGTTTTGGTAAAAAAAAAAAAAAACATAATGGTAAATGGCAAACTGGCATTGATTTTACGGATCTCAATAAGGCTTGCCCCAAGGACAGTTTCCCCTTGCCTAGAATCGATCAGTTCGTTGATGCCACTTCTGGGTACGAGCTTTTAAGCTTCATAGATCCATATTCGGGATACAACCAGATCCCGACGTTCATGCCTTACGAGGAACATACCTCGTTCATCACAGATCTAGGGCTATACTGTTTACAAAGTGGTGCCCTTCGGCCTAAAAAATGTTGGAACAACTTACTAGCGCTTGGTTAACCAAATGTTTTCTGAGTGGAACGGGAAAACAATGGAAGTCTATGTCGATGACATGCTAGTCAAGTCACATGTCGCTTCAAATCACATAACTCACCTTTAAAAAATGTTCAACATACTCCAAAAATATAAAATGAAACTTAATCCACTTAAGTGTTCATTCGGGGCAGGCTCGGTTAAATTCCTAGGGTACATGGTTAACCATCGAGGAATTGAAGTCAACCTCGAAATAATCTAAACTCTCTTAGATATGAGTAGTCCTACAAAACCTAAGCAAGGTCAAAGCTTGAATGGAAGGATAGCGGCTCTTAGTCGATTCATATTGACAGCTACAAATCGTTGTTTGCCATTCTTTAATGTACTTAGAGCTAATAAGAAATTTGAATGGACTCTAGAATGTGAGCAAGCTTTCCAAAGCATAAAAGAGCATCTTGGAAAGCCACCTCTTTTGTCCAAGCCACTTCCCAAGGAAATCCTGTTTCTCTATATGTTTGTCTCTCAGCATACGGTTAGTGCAGCTCTTATTCGGGAAGAAAAAAAATTCAATGGCCTATGTGTTACACCAACAAACGGCTGCTAGACATCAGATATCCAGAAATAGAGCGATTAGCCTTTGCCTTGGTAATCATCTCCAGAAAGCTACGACCTTACTTCCAGGCCCACACCATCCATGTCTTAACTAATTACCTACTCAGACAGGTCCTTAAAAAATCAGAGGCTTCGGGTAAATTACTTAAGTGGACAATAGAATTAAGTCAATTCGATCTACACTTCTAGCCTAAAGCAGCTCATTCCTCTTGACTGTGATTTGAATTTTGCATGCCACAGTCTTGGCGTTTAAATAGGATTTTCCAGTTTCTGCTTTCACTGTTAGATAGTCATGCTTTATTTTCATTATGGAGGTCTATAAGTTTTAAGCCTGTCATGTTGCAATCTTAACAGCATAATTTGATTTTCTTTTTCATATTTTGTATCCTGTTTTGTGCTCTTGCTAAGTTTTTCTCTGAATTGACCGTAAGTACCGCAAAACTTAAGATGTTGTCCAACTTTCATGGGATATAGAATGCTTATTGCCTAAGTTGTCTCCAACAAATATGGCACTCTTATGTGCTACATCCTCATTGTGCTTTTTGTGGTCTTTTCTAGCTCTAGAAATGTCTTCCATATGGTAATTTCAAATTGACTTAAGTCTCATTTTGATTTTCACAGCTACAATCCTTTCAAGTTGAGGACATCAAGCAGGATTATGATACTGGTAAAGATGGAGTCACCATGGTTACTTTCAAAGTTGATTTTGATCGGGTTTAGAATTTGAAGGATGCGATCAAAGCCAATTGTAGCCGACATATAGTTTTCTATAAACACTGAGACTGACTTTACTAGTCATACTCAGTAAAGAGATTGTCAACACTTCTGAAAACTTCATGAAGAGAACTGGTCCAGGAGGGGTATGCACATCTCCTTCCCTGCTTTAGAGAAAATTTTTTGTTGCATGTGGGGTTGAATTTGCTAATAAGTTGTTTTGGGGCTATTTCCTGTAAAATTAATAGCCGGGGGATACTAGTCAATTCTGAAAAGGTGATTGTTGACCTGATATCATATTGTTGTACATAAAATTTTAAATTTATGGAAGTTCCATACCAAAAAGTATTAATACTGGATCCTTGTAGACCATGGAGAAAGATAAGAACTTTAGATGAGGATGAAGTTATCGCCTGAATTTATGTCTTTGTAACAGAATGTTCAGTTTAATGCCACTAGTTTCTTATTCAAGGATTTTGGCTGCCAGCTTTGTCCATTGATGCAAAACTTCTAAGTTCATAGCGTTTATTAGTATTTTTCCTCTTAGAACAGAAATGCTTCAAGTGGGAATTGAAGATAAGCAGTTCTCCAATATATTTTCACTTCTAAATACAGTTATATTTACTTTCTTGTTCAGAAAAAGCAACTTTACCAACGGTAATTGCATATATGTTGTATTCATTTTCTTGTAACTAGTTCTTTAAATGGAAAATCTGGAAATTGAAGACAATTTTATAAATTAAATGAAGTCTTTATAGTGATTGGCTTTTGCCTTATGTGCTGCTTTTCTACTTTTGTACATCCTTAAACATTTTGAAGATGGAGCATAAATTAAAATAATATTTATCTTCATGATACAATCATGGGCATATCCTTGAAAGAGCTTGTTTTGAGAACTGTAGCATCTGTATCAAGAAGAGTAAGACTAATACATAATAAAATATACTCCATACATTACTATAAATAATGAATAGAAAGAGATACATTAAGATTCTCTGGATGAGACTGAAATCAATGATCCACAAAACAACAAATATATATGGACTAAAACAAATATATGTGGACTAACTCAAGTCCAGCAGAAAGCACTTGTGCCATGGCAGGTCCCACGATATCTGACTTGAAACACATCCAAGAAACATTCTAACTGGTGGTAATAACCGGTAACCGTGGCATTTCAAGGGCTATTAGCTCATTTAGATGGGGGTGGGGAGGGGAATGGAATGGTTGGTATTGTTGTTGGGATGGTGGGGATTGTGGGCAGAGGAGTAGATGGCAATGGCGGCACTGTAACCTTAGGGGTTGCGGGGATGGTGGGCAATGTAGGTTGTGGCAAAGATGGGATTTGGGTGCTTGGCAAAGGTGGCAGTGTGGGCTTTGGAAGTGTTGGTTGCGTCGGCAGTGTTGGCAATGGAGTCGAGGGCAATGGCGGTAATGTGGCCTTAGGCAAAGTTGGCACTGAGGGCAATGGAGGCAATGTGGCCTTCGGCAGAGGTGGAATTGTAGGCAGTGTTAATGCTGGAGGTGGAGTTGCCGGTGTGTCCAAAAGATGGCGAGCTGCCAGGCTCATGGCAAGGCTGGAGATTGATAGTGCTATTAACAAAAATAGAGCCAGAAAATCTTTAGAAAATGCCATTTTTGGATAATAGCAGAAGGTACAAGACTCTAGCGGGAATCTGTAAACAGTGGGCAAATTCTAGTATGTGTTTTCTTGAAGAGTTACCCATATCAAATTGGCTTATATAGATGGAAAAATGTTGGAACTACGGTTGGTCATTTAGTTAGAATCAAAGTTTGATGAGTTGTGGTTGGGGAAAGTATAGAGAAACATTTGTTAGTTTATCTCCCTAATAGGACTACCTGCAAGTTTAACTTAAAGTTGGGGATTCCCAGAAAACCCAAACTATTAAGCAATCCACAAAGTTCCTCGTTATGATTTGGGTAATTCAACTAACCTTTGACTTAGAAAAATACCATACAGCCCCCATAGTTGTTGTTATGCCTAAAAAGTCACGCTGATATCAGTTCAACAAGTAAATAAAAGATAAATTGTACTTCCAGTCAAGCCCATACCACCTCAGGGATATCTTGTACCAACCCTATCTCATTTTAAGAGGAGAATGGATGAGAGCTGTCTATGTGTCAAGGCAACTTGCGAAACACTCATTACATTCACCTCAAAGGTGTATAACTTGTTACTTCTCTTTACGAAAAGAGAGGTGAGATATATGAGAGTTAGACATAGATTTGAACTTTATTCTTTCTCTCTGTAAAGCAAAGTATTTTTTTATATATGTATGTCTTACGAGCAATATCATAGAAATAGTTGGAGAACAATAAAATAACAGTGAATGTAGGATTTGCTTTAAGCATCTGAACCATTATAAAAACCTCTTTTGTCAGCTTATTATTTATGTTTTCTGCAATATATATAATCTCAGTACTATATTCAAATTTCATGGATCCATCAAGTATAATTTCTAAGACTCTCTTAACATTTTGCACGTGCGAGTCGTTGGTGTCCAAAATCAAGCATCAACAGTTGTGATTTTGGATTGTTTGGGAAATCAATCTGATGGTTCATCGACGCATGTTTGATCTCATGCATTGGTTCAGCATAATCAAATAGATAAAACTCTTTTAGGTGAAGGCCCAGGAGTTTGGTGAACTAGCAATATGGGAAAAGGTTGGTTCCAAGATAGCCTAGAAACGCTAGCTCAACCTGAACTTGGCACTTCTGTTTTTTTAAACTTGGGTGTTTGACAAAGTTGATCAGCTATGAACACATATGTTCTGGCATAATATAGGACTTAATAAATGGGTTATTTTTTTGACGGTATTACTTTATACAAGTTTTACCTTATAAATTTTCGAATCAATTCAAAGAAGTAGAGGATTTTGTTTTGTTTATAGTATCATTTCAGCTATGTTCGTAGGGAATGGATTTTCTAGTTTTTTTTTGTGGTAAATTGAATTTTAGTTCCAAGTTTTGTATTATTTTAAGGCGCAACAATGACCAAACCGGTCAATTAATGTCTTTGAATATGAATTTGTTTAAGAAAAAGAACCGTATAATTACCATTAAACTTTCTTTATAATTAGAAATGGATATTATCATTTATTGTATAAACTTTTTAGAATTTTTCGACGGAAAGACAAAAGTTATAAATCCATTAATTAAGGGACATTTAATAGCTGGTGATTTATCATTAACTTTAACGAAAAATGATAAAAAGACTTAGATGCCCTTAACTTTTATTTCCTTTTTTTTTTTTCTAACTAAATTTAGTTCTTAGATTAAATTTTTTTAAAAACTAAACACTGACCAACATTTTTTTGAGTAAATAAAAAAAAAAAAAAAAAATTGAAACGAAAAAACTTCAAGAAAGAAAGCTTTTTCTGGCCTTTTTTTTTTTGTTTTCCCCAAAATTTTCATTTTTAAGTTTTGATTTCTTTTACTATTTTGTATTTTTTTTTACCTTTTTAGTAATTTTAATTTATTTTTAAGAAGAAATAATTTAAATGTATACTACTACTGTTTTGCCCTTATATAAAGTCAAATTTAATTATATATATATTTTTTTATTGTCGCTTAATTGAAGGATTTGTAACATTTGTCCTTTAATTAAAAATTTCTGAAGAAATTGTACTCTAATGTCATAACCCTGATTAGAAATGAGGCAGGCAAGGGGGTAATGGGTATCTACCAAAAAAAAAAAAAAAAAAAAAATCTTTCATAATTTTCTATATATTCTCACCTTAATTTGTGTTAGCCTAAAGATAAAAATTTTTATTACATTGATATCTAAATTATCACATTATCCCATCATTCATAGGTTAATAAGATTCAATTACTATTTGAGTTAGGATAAAAAATTCATATGTTAATAAGATTCAATTACTATTTGAGTTAGGATAAAAAATTCATATGTTAATAAGATTCAATTACTATTTGAGTTAGGATAAAAAATTGAATTTTTGTATTTTTTTTGTATTTTCATTGCAAATAAAATTGTATTGATTGTTTATGTTTATTCGAACATAACTTATGTTTCTCAATTTTCAGGTGAATTAATTGTTTTAAGAAATGAGTTTGTTGGAAATTAAACTAAGTTTATTTAGTTTTATTAAAAGTTTAGTTTATTTAGTGTTGCAAAAATAGGATTTGTCACAGTTTCTAATAAGGTTAGTTTAAAGATTCTTAGCTTTAGCAGAATTCAGGAACGCATTCCTAGTTCGATTTGCTTAGGTGGTAGATTCAAGAGCTATTCAAATTAAAATCTAAGAAATTATATCTACGAAGGTGATAGATTTTGTTACGGCTAAAATAGGGTTGACCTATGTTGATATCATCAAGCACCAATCAAAATTCAAGAAAGCATTCCGTCGTCTCCAAAGGCAAAAAGAATATAGTTGTCAATAACCCAACCGACTCAAGAATTTGTCCTTGGATGAATTTAGTTCGCGCACATGTCCAAGCGCCATTTAATGTGAGGATATTCTTTGAGTTCTTAACGAATGGGAAGGCATGAGAGATCTTCACGGCATTAAGCCATTTGCAAAAGTGTAATCATTATCTTGAGCAAAACATGTATAAATAGGTAGCTCCTCCTCACAAAATCAAGATCAGACACTTAGAACACCAGACACTTATAATACCAGATCGCAGTTCACGACTTCTTGTAAGCCTGTCTAACGACCAGGAACAAATTGATATAAAAAACACAATGGATGTATGATTTACTTTAAGCATCTGAACCACTATAAAAATTCTCTTGTCAACTTTATATTTACGTCTTTGCATGCTACTATGCCTATAGTACCTCACCCACTTACTATAATCATCTCACATGTGACTTTATAGCCTTTTACATGTGCGAAGTTGTTGGCGTCAAAATCAAACATCAACAGTTCGACGCTAGAAGGAGGGCCTATATTCACATCAGCTCTTTATCTAGTAAACTCAACTGACCCGTCAGTTTCTCTTCCGAAGATAAACAAAAAATTCTCATGGCTTCAAAATTGAGCGTCCTAGCATTGGCAACAACGAGGAGATTCCCCGCAATCAGGAAACAACTCCTTTCGAAGGAGCTCTGACTCCTTAAAAACAATGTAGAGAGCATGCTCTTGACCTCCCAGGCGGATCCTGCCTTAATTCGTTACTTGGAAAAGTTCGACAACACTCTCCAAACGATGAACCAGTGACTAGATCGTTTGGACAAAGTAGTACCACCTAATTCAAACAAGGCGTTACCACCCCCAAAGATGTCTATTGGTCGCGCAAAAGCGTGGAAACGAGCACATCCTCGTACCATGTGCACTACAGCGCAAAAGGGTAAACACATAGCCGATCAGGGGCAAAAAGACTCAAAAGGGCATTCGAATACTGCCCACGAATAGAGAAACAAACTCCTGTTCAGCGGCTTGGCAATACTTCACTCAAGAGTAGTCCCATGGCACATTGCACGAGCACACTCATGAAAGTGCCAAGCAGGGAAGTTCCCACCATCATCGGCATGATGGTTCCGACCATCACCGAGAGGGAAACACCTACCATCAAAGCGTTGGCTTCGACCATCGCAAAGATAGGGAAAACTCCCCCAACCACTTAGTGCCTTCACAGGGCTTCAACCTCAAGTGTCAAGGCAAGCTGAAGGTTCCAGTCAAAGCATAGAAAGTACCTACCTATGATCTTTCATCAATCGCAACATAGGGTATGCACCCATATTGCGGAAAGTGATCCCCCAAAGGCTCAACTTCCTCAGATTGAGGATTTACAGTGAGCTTTAGATCAACTTTGAGCTCAACAAAATGAGCAGGGAGTGGTCGCTGAGGCGTCTCCCTTTTCTCTAAAGGTCATGACAGAACCTCTCCACCAAGATTCAGAATGCCAGACATGAAGGCGTTTGACGGGAATGGTGATCCTCAGGATCACCTCTATGAGTTTAACGACCTCATAGAGTTGCACCAAGTCTCAAACTTGGCAAAATATCATTGTTTAGCAATGACCCTGACTGTCCATGCAAAACGTTGGTTCATATCACTTCCACCAGGGTCTATAAACACATGGCAGTAGATGAGCTCATTATTCCTGAGACACTTCCAAGCAAATCAGAAATTCTCAATGCCGTTTAGCTATTTGACCAATATATAGCAAGAAAAGAACGAGTCTCTCAAATCTTACATTGACAGGTTCCGCAGGGAATTGAATAAGGTGGCCAACACACTCAAAGATTCAGTTCGAACTTTGATTATAACTGGAGTTCGCTCGCAAACCGACTTGTGGTAACTACAATCGGAAGACAACATTTTTCTTACTCGCTTCTACAATCTTGCCAAAAAAAAAAAAAAAAAAAAATCTAGGAATTGAAAACTCTGTGGCAACTCTAAATCTCCACGACCCCAGGCCTTCGACCAACATTCCTAGTCGAAGGGATGAATTTTGGAGAGAATAGAAGGAATGATCGCAAATGGGTAAATGATGATCAGAGGAAGGGAAAGAAACAACGTTTTGAGCCCAAGAAGGCTTATGCCCTGTTACCTCGTTGCGACAACTTTACTGCATTGAACACATCGATCTCGAACATTTTGGCTGTTTCAAAAGAAGCCAACCTGCTCGTAGATTCGGAGCCCATGGAGGCACCCTAGTCAAAGAGAAGCGACAAGAAATATTGTCACTTCCATAGGGACATTGGACATCATACCGATGAGTGCCAAGCTCTTAAGCAAGCAATTGAAGACCTCATCTAGAAAGGTCATTCCAAGAAGTATGTTGATAGTCCAATTCCTTTGAGGGAAAAAGACTATGATGACGGGGAAAGACGCAAAGGTCACAAGGGTCTCTACTTAGTTAGGACCATCATTGGGGGACCTCATATTGTAGGGACCTCTCGGCATGCATAAGATCTGTATGCTCGAGAAGCCTGATATGAGCCTTACAATGTTCTCAATCTGGAACAGCGACCTCACCAACAACGCATAGAAGAAGAAATAACCTTCTTTGAAAAAGATGCGAGACGAGTGCATAATCACCCTCATGTTGATGCATTGGTCATCGCTGCTAATCTAGGAAGATGCAAAATCCACAGAATGTTGATGGACAATGGAGCGCTATGAATATCCTATTTCAGAAAGCCTTTGAGGAGATGAAGTTGGACGATACAAACTTTAAGCCTGTAGTTACTCTTTTCTATGGTTTTACTGCTGACCATCTAACTCTTTCAGGAATGATAACTCTTCCAGTCACTTTGGGCGATCCCCACGAAGTGACCAAGATGACATAATTCCTAGTAGTGGACTGTCCCTCTGCATTCAATGACATCATTAGACAACCACAACTACAGAACTTCAAAGCCATCACTTCCATGTACCATCAGAAGATGAAGTTTCCTACTCCGTCAAGGTGTGGGGAAGTGAGGGGATCATAACGTGAATCTTGTGACTCCTACAATCAAGCAATCAAGATTGCATGCAAAGGGAAAGGAAAGGCTGAGGGCAAGCCAAAGCAGTTAGTGGTGACCAGCAAGATGAAGCCACAACATGGCCTAGTGGAGGATAACATTGATCCTTATATTCAGGTGGGAATTCCCACAATAGGCTTTTAGAGACACTGTCTGAGGTACCTATCAACGAGCATGAGTCAGCTCATATGCTGAGAATCAAGAGTAATCTTAACCCTCAGGTTGCAACTAATTTGACGAGCTTCCTCCGACAAAATATTGATATTTTTGCATAGACACATGCCGACATGATTGGGATCTGTCATGCACTCAACATTGATCATGAGAATAGGCCAATTCGCCAAAAAAGAATAGTCATGGACCCAGAGTGCTATACGGCTCTGAAAAGTGAGGTGGATAAGCTCCTCTCAATTGGGTTCATTCGAGAATCTCATTACCATAGTTTGGTCACCAATCCTGTTTTGGTAAAAAAACCCAATGGTAAATGGCAAACTTGCATTGATTTCATGGATCTCAAGAAGGCTTGCCCCAAGGACAATTTCCCCTTGCCCAAAATTGACCAACTCATTGATACCACTTCCGGGCACGAGTTGTTAAGATTCATGGATGCATTTTTGGGATACAACCAGATCTCGATGTGCATGCCTAACTAGGAACATACCTCGTTCATTACATATCGAGGGCTGTACTATTACAAAGTCATGCCCTTCGGCCTGAAAAATGTTAGAGCAACTTACCAACGCTTGGTTAACTGAATGTTTTTGAGTAGATCAGGAAAACATTAGAGGTCTATGTCAATGACATGTTGGTCAAGTCGCATATCGCTTTAGATCACATAGCTCACCTTTCAGAAATGTTCAACATACTCCAAAAATACAAAATGAAACTTAATCCACTTAACTGTTCATTTGGGTTAGCCTCGGTTAAATTCCTAGGGTACATGGTTAACCATCGAGCAATTGAAGTTAATCCCGAAAAAATCCAAGCTCTGTTGGATATGAATAGTCCTACAAAACGCAAGCAAGTTCAAAGCTTGAATGGAAGGATAGCAGTTCTTAGTCGTTCCATATCGAGAGCTACAAATCATTGTTTGCAATTCTTCAATGTACTCAAAGCAAAAAAGAAATTTGAATGGACTCCAAAATGTGAGCAAGCTTTCCAAAGCATAAAAGAGCATCTTGGCAAGCCACCTCTTCTATCTAAACCACTTCCCAAAGAAATCATGTTTCTCTACCCATTCGTCTCTCAACATACAATCAGTGCAGCTCTTATTCGGGAAGAAAACAAAATTCGATGGCCTATGTATTACACCAACAAACGGCCGTTAGACGTCGAAACAAGGTATCCAGAAATGGAGCGATTAGCCTTTGCCTTGGTAATCATCTTCAGAAAGTTGCGACCTTACTTCCATGCCCACACCATCCATGTCTTAACTAATTACTAGCTCATACAGGTCCTTCAAAAACCAGAGGCCTCGGGTAAATTACTTAAGTGGACAATGAAATTAAGTCAATTCGATCTTCACTTAAAGCCCACAGCAGTTCATTCTTCTCAACTGTGATTTGAATTTTGCATGCCACAGTCTTGGCGTTTAAATAGGATTTTCCAGTTTCTGCTATCACTGTTAGATAGTCATGCTTGATTTTCATTACGGAGGTCTATAAGTTTTAAACCTGTCATGTTGCAATCTTAACAGCATAATTTGATTTTCTTTTTCATATTCTGTAGCCTGTTTTGTGCTCCTGCTAAGTTTTTCTCTGAATTGACCACAAGTACCGCAAAACTTAAGATGTTGCCCAACCTTCATGGGATATACAATTCTCATTGCCTAAGTTGTCCAACAAATACGGCATTCTTATGTGCTACATTCTCATTGTTGCCTTTTGTGGTCTTTCTAGCTCTAATAATGTCTTCCATATGGTAATTTCAACATTAACTTAACTCTCATTTTGATTTTTACAGCTAGAATCGTTTCAAGTTGAGGACATCAAGCAGGATTATGATGCTGGTAAAGATGGAGTCACCATGGTATACTTTCAAAGTTGATTTTGATCGGGTTGAGAATTTGGAGGATGCGATCAAAGCCAATTGTAGCCGAGATATAGTTTTCTATAAACACTGAGACCGACTTTACTAGTCATACTCGAGTAAAGAGACTGTCAACACTTCTAATAACTCGATGAAGGGAACTGGTCCAGGAGGGGTATGCACATCTCCTTCCCTGCCTTAGAGAAAAAAATTTGTTGCATGGGGGGTTGAATTTGCTAATAAGTTGTTTTGGGGCTATTTCGTGTAAAATTCCCAGTAAAATTAATAGCCGGGGGATACTAATCAATTCTGAAAAGGTGATTGTTGACCTGATATCTTACTGTTGTACATAAAATTTTAAAAATGGAAGTTCCATACCAAAATGTATTCATACTGGATCCTTGTAGACCATTGAGAAAGACAAGAACTTTAGATGAGGATGAAGTTATCACCTGAATTTATGTCTTTGTAACAGAATGTTCAGTTGAATGCCAATGTTACTAGTTTCTTATTCAAGGATTTTGGCTGCCAGCTTTGTCCATTGATGCTAAACGTCTAAGTTTATAGTGTTTATTAGTATTTTTCTTCCTAGAAAAGAAATGCTTCAAGTCGGAATTGAAGATAAGCAGTTCTCCAATATATTTTCACTTCTAAATACAGTTATATTTACTTTCTTGTTCAGAAATAGCAACTTTACCAACGTTAATTGCATATATGTTGTATTCATTTTCTCGTAACTAGTTCTTTAAATGGAGAATCTGGAATTTGAAGACAATTTTATAAATTAAATGAAGTCTTTGTAGTGATTGGCATATGCCTGTGTGGTTTTGGACTAGAGTTAGTGCTTTTGTGCCTGCACGTAATTTGATATTCGCTGGTTCATTACAGCCTTATGTGCTGCTTCTCCACTTTTGTTCATCCTTAAACATTTTGAAGATGTAGCATAAATTAAAATAATATTTATCTCCATGATATAATCATGGCCATATCCTTAAAATAGCTTGTTTTGAGAACTGTAACATCTGTATCAAGAAAACTAATACATAATAAAATATACTCCATACATTACTATAAATAATGAACAGAAAGAGACACACTAAGATTCTCTGGATGAGAATGAAATCAATGATCCACAAAACAACAAATATATATGGACTAAAACAAATATATATGGACTAACTCGAGTCCAGCGAAAAAGCACTTGTGCCATCTCAGGTCCCACGATATCTGACTTGAAACACATCCCAGAAACATTCTAACTGGTGGTAATAACGGGTAACCGTGGCATTTCAAGGGCTATTAGCTCATTTAGATGGGGGTGAGGAGGGGAATGGAATGGTTGGTATTGTTGTTGGGATGGTGGGGATTGTGGGCAGAGGAGTAGATGGCAATGGGGGCAGTGTAACCTTAGGGGTTGCGGGGATGGTGGGTAATGTAGGTTGTGGCAAAGATGGGATTTGGGTGCTTGGCAAAGGCGGCAGTGTGGGCTTTGGAAGAGTTGGTTGCGTCGGCAATGTTGGCAATGGAGTTGAGGGCAATGGCGGTAATGTGGCCTTAGGCAAAGTTGGCACTGAGGGCAATGGAGGCAATGTGGCCTTCGGCAGAGGTGGAATTGTAGGCAGTGTTAATGCTGGAGGTGGAGCTGCCGGTGTGTCCAAAAGATGGCGAGCTGCCAGGCTCATGTCAATGCAGGAGATTGATAGTGCTATCAACAAACAAAGAGCCAGAAAATCTTTAGAAAATGCCATTTTTGGATAATAGCAGAAGGTACAGGACTCTAGCTGGAATCTGTAAACAATGGACAAATTCTAGTATGTGTTTTCTTGAAGAGTTACGCATATCAAATAGCCTTATATAGATGGAAAAATGTTGGAACTATGGTTGATCATTTATTTAGAGTCAAAGTTTGATGAGTTGTGGTTGGGGAAAGTATAGAGAAACATTTGTTAGTTTATCTCCCTAATAGGTCTACCTGCAAGTTTAACTTAAAGTAGGGGATTCCCAGAAAACCCAAACTCTTAAGCAATCCACAAAAGTTCCATGCTATGATTTGGGTAATTCAACTAACCTTTGACTCAGAAAAATACCATACAGCCCACATAGTTGTGATTTTGGATTGTTTGGGAAATCAATCTGATGGTTCATCGACGCATGTTTGATCTCATGCATTGGTTCAGCATAACCAAATAGATAAAACTCTTTTAGGTGAAGGTCCAGGAGTTTGGTGAACTACCAATATGGGAAAAGGTTGGTTCCAAGTTAGCCTAGAAACGCTAGCTCAACCTGAACTTGGCACTTCTGTTATCTTAAACTTGGGTGTTTGACAAAGTTGATCAGCTATGAACACATATGTTCTGGCATAATATAGGATTTAATAAATAGGTTATTTTTTTGACGGTATTACCTTATACAAGTTTTACCTTATAGATTTTCGAATCAATTCAAAGAAGTAGAGGATTTTGTTTTGTTTATAGTATCATTTCAGCTATGCTCGTATTGAAGGGATTTTCTAGTTTTTTTTTTTTTTTTTGTGGTAAATTGAATTTTAGTTCCAAGTTTGGTATTATTTTAAGGTGCAACAATGACCAAACGGTCAATTAATGTCTTTGAATATGAATTTGTTCTAGAAAAAGAGCTGCATAATTACCATTAAACTTTCTTTATAATTAGAAATGGATATTCTCATTTATGGTATAAACTGTTTAGAATTTTTCGATGGGAAGACAAAAGTTATAAATCCATTAATTGAGGGACATTTAACAGTTGGTGATTTATTATTAACTTTAACGAAAAATGATAAAAAGACTTAGATGCCCTTCACTTTTTTTTCCTTTTCTTTTTCTAACTAAATTTAGTTCTTAGATTAAAATTTTTTAAAAAGTAAACACTGACCAACATTTTTTTGAGTAAATAAAAAAATAAAAAATAAAAAATTGAAACGAAAAAACTTCAAAAAAAGAAAGCTTTTTCTGGCCTTTTTTTCCCCCCAAAATTTTCATTTTTAAGTTTTGATTTGTTTTACTATTTTGTATTTTTTTTGACATTTTTAGTAATTTTAATTCATTTTTGAGAAGAAATAATTTAAATGTATACTATTACTATTTTGCCCTTATATAAAGTCAAATTTAATTATCTATATATATATTGTCCCTTAATTGAAGGATTTTTCACATTTGTCCTTTAATTAAAAATTCCTGAAGAAATTGTACCTAATGTCATAACCCCGGTTAGAAATGACGTAGATAAGGGGGTAATGGGTATCTGCCAAAAAAAAAAAAAAAAAAAAATTATCTTTCATAATTTTCTATATATTCTCACCTTAATTTGTGTTAGCCTAAAGATAAAATTTTTTAATACATTGATATATAAATTATCACATTATCCCATCATTCATATGTTAATAAGATTCAATTACTATTTGATATAGGATATAAAAATTGAAATGACCTTCTCAAAAAGAGATGCAAGATGAGTGCATCACCCTCATGTTGAGGCATTAGTCATTGCTACTGAGATAGAAATGTGCGAAGTCCATAGAATGTTGATGGACAATGGGAACGCCGTGAATATCCTATTTCAGAAAGCCTTTAAGGAGACGAAGTTGGAAGATATAGACCTGAAGCTAGTAGCGACTCCTCTCTATGGTTTTACCAGGGACCATCTAAGTCTCCAAGGGCTGACAACTCTTCCAATCACTTTGGGCGATCCCCACAAAGTGACCAAGATGACGGAATTCCTGGTAGTGGACTATCCCTCTACATTCAATAGCATCATTGGATGACCACTATTGCGGAATTTCAAAGCCGTCACTTCTATCTACTATCTGAAGATGAAGTTCCCTACTCTGTCAAGGTGTGGGGAAGTGAGGGGATCACAACGTGAATCTCGTGACTACTACAATCAAGCAGTTTAGATTGCATGCAAGGGGAAAGGAAAGCCCGAGGGCGAGCCAGAGTAGTCAGTGGCGACCAGCAAGATGAAGCCACAACATGGCCTAGTGGAGGATAACATTGATCCTCATATTCAGGAGGGAATTCCTACAGTGGGCTAGTAGAGACATTGTTTGAGGTAATTATCGACGAGCATGAGCCAGCTCTTATATTGATAATTGGGAGTAATTATAGCCCCCAACTCGCAACTAATTTAACGAGTTTCCTTAGACAAAATATCGATGATTTTGCATGGATACATGTTGACATGATCGGGATCAGCCCTGAAGTCATATGCCATGCACTCAACATCGATCGTGAGATTAGGCCAGTTCGCCAAAAAAGAAGAGTCATGGACCTAGAGTGCTATGCGTCCCTCAAAAGTGAGGTGGAGAAGTGATAAATGATAAAATGGTATTTATATTCTGTGATTCTATGGGTAGATTGTTTGAAATTCATGACTATAATAGATTATTTTTATGCAAGTTTCTTTATAAATTTCTATTTTCAAGAATCATGGGTATGTGTATGAGTTTCAGGTTTTTAGGCGATAAACTGGTGACTTTGTACTCACACGATGGTTGGAGGCTTTAGAAAAATCGGATCATCAAGCAAAAGAAAGAATGTGAAATTGGCGGATGGCACCGTAACATAATTTTTCTGTGCCGCGGCATGGTTTTTCTGCACTGCGGTGCGAAAAAGATGATTTGGGGTAGAAAGTTTATGCCGCAGCGTGAAAAGGTTGGCGCTACAGTGTGACAAAGCTTTAGGGTTGCGAAAGAATTCTGCGCCACGGCCCCAGAAAATCACGCTGCGACATGGATCGTGATAAAATTAAAAACCTCACATTTTCCAACTCTGACTTGAACTTGTATTTTTCCAAAAAACACCCTTAGCAACGGAAATGTATAAATAGGACTTTGTAATTTATTTTAGGGATTATTCTTAACCTAAATTGAGAGACACTTTGTGGCAAGAAAGAGAAGAAGATTCTTCCTAGGGTTTTGGATTTTTCATGCTTTTGGGGGAATTGAGGTTTGTTTTCTTGATGTCAATGCGTAACTAAATTCTTATCTAGGGATCCAATGTAGCCTAATTGGAAGGCTCTTTTTTAAACATATGTTATTGCTATCAATTCAACTTGAAATCTTGATTTATTTAGGTTATTAATTTAATCTTTAATTTTCATTATTGTGTGATGACACTTAGTGTGAATTATTAGGTTGTATGTGTTGAGATTAGACATATATTATGTTTTAGTCTTGAAGAACTCATGTGAATGAATGATTAGTACTTTGTGCATACGCCCTGATAGAGTATTAGTAGGTTCATGAATTCTTGAATAATTAATGTTTGTGCATACGCCCTGATAGATGCGCCTTTGGTCTTGATTTTGAGTATTCTCATACGCCCTAGCTAGTCTTGTGTTAAAAGTGCTAGGTTAATCCCGAACGCCTTACGGTAATACCTTGATACAGTGAATGCGAACCCTAGAGACTGAATTTATAAATAATAGAGAGATGTTTGACATACAACTGGATAATTATGGTGAAATATGAGCCCTAGGTTTTGGTTAATTGGGTTTTAGATAATTTTAATAGTTGTTTAATTTTAGTTTTATTTAGTTGTTACTTTTAAATTGATCTTTCGTAATTCTTCATTATTAAGTCTTAATATTAATTTTAATTGAAACATAGTTATTAGGATTAGTAAATTCCTTACAAATCTCTGTGGGATCGACCCTTGCTTTTGCACACTAGACTACGAGAGCGATTCGTGCACTTGTGAGGTTATAAAATTGTTCATCAATAAGCTCCTCTCAATTGGGTTCATTCGATAAGCTCATTACCCCAGTTGGGTTGCCAATCTTGTTTTGGTAAAAAAAAAAAAAAAAAAACATAATGGTAAATGGCAAACTTGCATTGATTTTACGGATCTAAAAAAGGCTTGCCCCGAGGACAGTTTCCCCTTGCCTACAATCGATCAGTTTGTTGATGCCACTTCTAGGCATGAGCTGTTAAGCTTCATGGATGCATATTCGGGATACAACCAGATCCCGATGTTCACGCCTTACGAGGAACATACCTCGTTCATCACAGATCTAGGGCTATACTGTTATAAAGTCATGCGCTTCAGCCTAAAAAATGCTGAAGCAACTTACCAGTGCTTGGTTAACCAAATGTTTTATGAGCGGAATGGGAAAACAATGGAGATCTATGTCGATGACATGCTAGTCAAGTCGCATGTCGCTTCAGATCACATGACACACCTTTAAAAAATGTTCAACATACTCCGAAAATACAAAATGAAACTTAATCCACTTAAGTGATCATTCGGGGAAGGCTCGGGTAAATTCCTAGGGTACATGGTTAACCATCGAGGAATTGAAGTCAACCCCAAAAAAATCCAAGCTCTCTTAGATATGAGTAGTCCTACAAAACCCAAGCAAGGTCAAAGCTTGAATGGAAGGATAACGACTCTTAGTCGTTTCATATTGATAGCTACAAATCGTTGTTTGCCATTCTTTAATGTACTTAGAGCTAATAAGAAATTTGAATGGACTCTAGAATGTGAGCAAGCTTTCCAAAGCATAAAAGAGCATCTTGGAAAGCCACTTCTTTTGTCCAAGCCACTTCACAAGGAAATCATGTTTCTCTATCTGTCTGTCTCTTAGCATGCGGTTAGTGCAGCTCTTATTCGGGAAGAAAAAAAAATTCAATGGCCTATGTGTTACACCAACAAACAGCTGCTAGACATCGGGTATCCAGAAATGGAGCGATTAGCCTTTGCCTTGGTAATCATCTCCAGAAAGCTATGACCTTACTTCCATGTCCACACCATCTATGTCTTAACTAATTACCTACTCAGACAGGTCCTTCAAAAACTAGAAGCTTCCGGTAAATTACTTAAGTAGACAATAGAATTAAGTCAATTCGATCTACTCTTCAAGCCTAAAGCAGCTCATTCCTCTTGACTGTGATTTGAATTTTGCATGCCAGTCTTGGCGTTTAAATAGGATTTTCCAGTTTCTGCTTTCACTGTTAGATAGTCATGCTTTATTTTCATTATGGAGGTCTATAAGTTTTAAGCCTGTCATGTTGCAATCTTAACAGCATAATTTGATTTTCTTTTTCATAGTTTGTATCCTGTTTTGTGCTCTTCCTAAGTTTTTCTCTGAATTGACCGTAAGTACCGCAAAACTTAAGATGTTGTCCAACCTTCATGGGATATAGAATGCTTATTGCCGAAGTTGTCTCCAACAAATATGGCATTCTTATGTGCTACATCCTCAGTTGCTTTTTGTGGTCTTTTCTAGCTCTAGAAATGTCTTCCATATGGTAATTTCAAATTGACTTAAGTCTCATTTTGATTTTTACAGCTACAATCGTTTCAAGTTGAGGACATCAAGCAGGATTATGATACTGGTAAAGATGGAGTCACCATGGTTACTTTCAAAGTTGATTTTGATCGGGTTGAGAATTTGGAGGATGCGATCAAAGCCAATTGTAGCCGAGATATAGTTTTCTATAAACACTGAGACCGACTTTACTAGTCATACTCGAGTAAAAAGACTGACAACACTTCTAATAACTCGATGAAGGGAACTGGTCCAGGAGGGGTATGCACATCTCCTTCCCTGCTTTAGAGAAAATTTTTTGTTGCATGTGGGGTTGAATTTGCTAATAAGTTGTTTTGGGGCTATTTCGTGTAAAATTCCCTGTAAAATTAATAGCCGGGGATACTAATCAATTCTGAAAAGGTGATTGTTGACCTGATATCATATCGTTGTACATAAAATTTTAAATTTATGGAAGTTCCATACCAAAAAGTATTAATACTGGATCCTTGTAGACCATGGAGAAAGATAAGAACTTTAGATGAGGATGAAGTTATCGCCTGAATTTATGTCTTTGTAACAGAATGTTCAGTTTATGCCACTAGTTTCTTATTCAAGGATTTTGGCTGCCAGCTTAGTCCATTGATGCAAAACTTCTCAGTTTATAGTGTTTATTAGTATTTTTCCTCTTAGAACAGAAATGCTTCAAGTGGGAATTGAAGATAAGCAGTTCTCCAATATATTTTCACTTCTAAATACAGTTATATTTACTTTCTTGTTCAGAAATAGCAACTTTACCAACGGTAATTGCATATATGTTGTATTCATTTTCTTGTAACTAGTTCTTTAAATGGAAAAATCTGGAATTTGAAGACAATTTTATAACTTAAATGAAGTCTTTATAGTGATTGGCTTTTGCCTTATTTGCTGCTTTTCTACTTTTGTACATCCTTAAACATTTTGAAGATGGAGCATAAATTAAAATAATATTTATCTTCATGATACAATCATGGGCATATCCTTAAAAGAGCTTGTTTTGAGAACTGTAACATCTGTATCAAGAAGATTAGTACGTAATAATATATACTCCATACATTACTATAAATAATGAACAGAAAGAGACACACTAAGATTCTCTGGATGAGAATGAAATCAATGATCCACAAAACAACAAATATATATGGACTAAAACAAATATATATGGACTAACTCAAGTCCATGCCATGGCGCGTCCCACAATATCTGACTTGAAACGCATCTAAGAAACATTCTAACTGGTGGTAATAACGGTAACCGTGGCATTTCAAGGGCTATTAGTTCATTTAGATGGGGGTGGGGAGGGGAATGGAATGGTTGGTATTGTTGTTGGGATGGTGGGGATTGTGGGCAGAGGAGTAGATGGCAATGGCGGCAGTGTAACCTTAGGGGTTGCGGGGATGGTGGGCAATGTAGGTTGGGGCAAAGATGGGATTTGGGTGCTTGGCAAAGGTGGCAGTGTGGGCTTTGGAAGAGTTGGTTGCGTTGGCAATGTTGGCAATGGAGTCGAGGGCAATGGCGGCAAGGTGGCCTTAGGCAAAGTTGGCACTGGGGGCAATGGAGGCAATGTGGCCTTCGGCAGAGGTGGAATTGTAGGCAGTGTTAATGCTGGAGGTGGAGCTGCCGGTGTGTCCAAAAGATGGCGAGCTGCCAGGCTCATGTCAATGCTGGAGATTGATAGTGCTATCAACAAACAAAGAGCCAGAAAATCTTTAGAAAATGCCATTTTTGGAAGGATGCAGAAGGTACAAGACTCTAGCTGGAATTTCTAAACACTGGACAAATTCTTTTGTGTGTTTTCTTGAAGAGTTACTCATATCAAATAGCCTTATATAGATGGAAAAATATTGAACTATGGTTGATCATTTAGTTAGAATCAAAGTTTGATGAGTTGTGGTTGGGGAAAGTATAGAGAAACATTTGTTAGTTTATCTCCCTAATAGGACTACCTGCAAGTTTAACTTAAAGTTGGGGATTCCCAGAAAACCCAAACTCTTAAGCAATTCACAAAAGTTCCTGGTTATGGTTTGGGTAATTCAACTAACCTTTGACTCAGAAAAATACCATACAGCCCACATAGTTGTGATTTTGGATTGTTTGGGCAATCAATCTGATGGTTAATCGACGAATGTTCATCTCATGCATTGGTGCAATATAACCAAAGAGATTCTCTTTTGGGTGAAAGTCCATGAGTTAGGTGAACAAGCAATATGGAAAAAGGTTGGTAGCAAGCCTAGGAACGCTAGCTCAACCTGAAACCCGGCACTTCCTTTATTTTAAACTTGGGTGTTAGACAAAGTTGAGCTATAAGCATATATGTTCTGTTGCCATAATTAAAGCGTCAATATGTTTTACATAGGACTTTGCGATACTATATTTACAACCCAATCTCATAAACTCTATCTCGCAAGTCACAACTGCGAAGTGGTAGCTTTCAGTTTTTTGCTGATAAATTTCCCAAAATTCAAAATTCATCAACAAAAAACTAAAAGCTACCACATAGGAGTTGTAAGAGAGAATTCGTGAAATTGGGTTGCGAGAAATCTTTATTGATTATTTTAAGGTGCAACAATGACCAAACCGGTCAATTAATGTCTTTGAATATGGATTTGTTCTATAAAAAGAGCATGTATAATCACAATTAAACTTTCTTCATAATTAGAAATAGATATTATCATTTGTGGTATAAACTTTTTAGAATTTTTGGATGGGAGGACAAAAGTTACAAATCCTTCAATTAAGGAACATTTAATAACCGATGATTTACCATTAACTTTAACGAAAAATGATAAAAAGACTTAGATGCCCTTAACTTTTTTTCCTTATTTAAAAACGAAATTTAGTTCTTAAATTAAAATTTTTTAAAAACTAAAGATTGACCAACAATTTTTTTTTTTGAGAAAATCGAAAAAATAAAATTGAAAAAAAAACTTCAAAAAAAAAAAAAAATCTTTTTCTGGCCTTTTTTTTTTCCCCCAAAATTTTTATTTTTAAGTTCTGATTTCTTTTTGTATTTTGTTTTTTTTACCTTTTTAGTAATTTTAATTCACTTTTAAGAAGAAATCATTTAAATGTATACTATTACTGTTTTGCCTTTTTATATAGTTAAATTTAACTCAATATTTTTTGTTATTGTCCCTTAATTGAAGGATTTGCAACTTTATTGTCCTTTAGTGAGGGATTTGTATGTTTTGTCCTCTTATTAAAATTTTCTGAAAAAATTGTACCCTAATTTATATCCCTGTTTAGAAATGAGGTAGGTAAGGTGGTATCTACCAAAGAAATATTATTTTTAATAAATTTCTATATATTCTCACCTTAATTTGTGTAAGCAATACATTGATATATTAATGATCACATTATCCCATCATTCTTTTGTTAGTAAGATTCAATTACTATTTTAGTTACGGTACAAAAATTGAAAAAATGTTTGTATTTTCATTGCAAATAAAAGTGTATTGATTGTTTATGTTTATTCGAACATAATTTATGTTTCTCAAATTTTAGGTGAATCAATTGTTTTAAGAAATGAGTTTGTTAGAAATTAAACTAAGTTTATTTAGTTTTATTAAAAGTTTAGTTATTTACTCTTGCTAAAATACAACTTGTCATAGTTTATGGTAAAGTTAGTATTAAGATTCTTAATTTGAGTAGAATTTGGTAGCGCATTCCTAGTTTGATTTGCTTAGGTGGTAGATTCGAGAGCCATTCAGATTAAAATCGGACATATTATATCTACGAAGGTGATACCATTCAGTAAATTAAGATGTGTGGTGCCAATGGATCAAACACAATGAATCCAGCGGAATTGATACAAGTAAAAGACAATACCATAAAAAGTTTTGAATGAACAAGTCCACGAGTTTGATTTGAGAGAGATACTGTTGAAAATTAAATCAAACATATCAATTTTATTAAAAGTATTGTTAGTGGTATTTTTGTTTAGATTAGTGTCATCTCAATAGATGAGTGTTAATGTTTGATTTAATTAATCAATTGTGAGTTTTAGTTCAAGTGTAATTAGGCATCGGCTTTTATATAGAACGTTGTATTTGTCCGTATTGTGTTAGCTTGATTGTTTTATTATTATTTAAATTTCTTACCGAGTTTAATTGAGCACTAACTTTCTTCTAACATGTATTCTTTTTCAAAGATAAAGGAAAAAAGAAAGAAAGAAAGCACATTTATCAGTTCTAATGCAGTCTTATGTTTAATTAAACTACTCAAACATAACTAAATATGTTCAAGCTTTTATTTTATTTTTTTATTTTTCCTCCTTAGAAGCACGAAACTATAATCTGATATGAATTAATTACTTTGGAAGGATCAGTGGGAGGCCATAACTAAAACAAACAAATCATTTTTATTAAGCAAAGAGCAGTACAAGAACAAATTACACACCACAATTCTACAGAAAGTAACCGCAGAAGTAAAATTGAAGTGAACGAATGACTTCACAATGCAGAAAGAAAAACGACTGCGTCCATGAAATCAAACAAATAAACACATGGACCTCTGAAGCGTGTAGAGACAGAAACCAATTAAATAAAACTGCAGCATCTCAAGCACTAGTTGTTCACTTTGACGGGGGTGGGGAAAAGAAAGGAACAGTTGGAATTGTAGTCGGAATGGTTGGATTCGTTGTAGGAATAGTTGGTAATGGATTGGCAGGCAATGGAGGTAGTGCAACCTTTGGGATTGTAGGCACGGAAGGTAATGTTGGATTAGGCAAAGGTGGCAATGAGGGCTTGGGAAGAGTTGGTTGAGTTGGCAATGGAGTGGAGGGCAGTGGAGGCAGTGTGACCTTAGGCAGAGGTGGAACTGAGGGCAGTGGAGGCAATGTCGCCTTAGGCAGAGGTGGGATTGTAGGCAGTGTCAATGCTGGTGGTGGAGCCACCGGTGTGTCTAAAAGGCGGCGAGCTGCAGCAGCTGGACTCATATCAATGCTTGACAATGATAGTGCCATGAGGAAACATAGAACCAGGCAGCATCTAGAAATTGCCATGTTTGGATATTTGCAGAATGTCTAGAGATGGACTTTTCAAGTGTGGCAAATTCTAGTATGTTTTTTTCTTGAAGAGTTATGGATATCCAATTGGATTTTATATATAGAGAAAAATTTTAAGCTATGCTTAACTTTCCTTAGAATAAAAGTTTGATAAGTTCTGGTTGAAGGAAGCAAGCAAAAGTTAGTTGGCCTCCCTGTTTGAATAATTCAAGACTCTTTAGCAATACAAGTATATTAATTTCTGATTATGATTGGGTAATTCAACTACTTTTGACATCAGAAACATATCATGGCAACCCACTCTTGGTGATTATAACTACTTGGAGAAGTTCCGGTACTGAAATTTTTTAGTTTTTTCATAGACTTCTCCCCAGTTCAACACATGTCCATTTGGGATTCCTCATGAAAATCTTCAGTGGTACTCTTAACTCAATGCATGATATCACTTCTGTTTTTGTAAGGGATGTAATAATATTGTTTTACTTAATTAACTTGTATCTTAAAATTAGTTTTTGTATCTTAATGGAGATGTCAATATCAAATTATATAAACATAATAATTATTGTATTATTTAATCGTTGATATGTGAAAGATTCAACAATCACTTTAGTTATAATATGGAATATGAAAAAAATAATTTGTCTCAAATTCTAGTTGTAAGAAAAATTATACCAACAATTTGAAACAATAGATTAGTTTACTTTACAACCCAATGCAAGACAGTGTTTTAGTATAGTTAAATATTCCCTTATTTGAACGCATATATATTTCTTTAACTAATCATATGATTCATTATTTGAAAAAAAATTATAATATCGAAATTTTTAGGATAACAAAAGGGAGTCTACATGGCCATCAACCTTCAATCATAAGTGAGATATTTCTAGTCACTAATGTCATGTTGCTCATGTTAATTAAGCATGAACTTGAACTCACACCTTGTGCTATTTGCAAGTACACACGCCCCTTTGTCTTCTTCAAGTTCAATAAATTGTCTGTTTATTGTTTAATTTTGCGGGTGCAAACTTTTCTGGATCGTATTCTTTCATATATATATATATATATATATTTTGCTTTCAAAGAATTAAGGAAAAGTACATTGTTTTCATAAGAGTAAACGACTTTTTCCCACCAAATAATGGCTTAATGACAGACTTTTTCCCACCAAATAATGACTTAATGACACTTTCTCACCCATAGACTTTTAAAATACTACTTTCTTATCCATATTTATATTCCGTTTCCGATTCCAGCATCGTTGCAACCTTGTACCATCACCATTCTTTTCCTTGATCATCACACACTAAAACCCTTCAAACCCTACTCATGTCGACTTTTTCAATCTCTGGAATCGAGCAATTAGGGTTTATGCAGTCGCCCCCGAAGTCAAATTCTGATAAATCCTAACCATTAAAATCCAACATTCCACCATCAAAAGACTCATCGGCCTTACCTCTTCAAAAGCCTCAACAGCTTGGACTGAGTTTACTCTCTGTTCACTGTTAGAAAATAAACTTGGATAGTAAAATGATATTTTAAAAGCTTGTAGTTGGAAAAGTGTCATTAAGCCATTATTTGAGTGGGAAAAGTCATTAACTCTTTTCATAAATAGTCTATCTTTATATTAAAACATAATTTTGATCATTTTTAATTGTCTCTTTTTAAGCATGAAATGAAATGAAACTGAAATATCATATAAACTAACTTGAGAGGATCAGTAGCAGCTCCGTATTGAAATTAAGAAATAAATTTCATTAACAAAAGAGTAGTAGCAACAACAGACGCACGCCATAATCCCGGTAAGAGAAAGGAACGAACAATTTAGCCTAACCCAATAATAAAAAAAAAGAACACAACTTTTACATCTCCTGAAATAAATACCCAATGTCCGTAAAGAGTAAAATAGGATGAAATAAAGCCCCATGGTACAAAATATCCAAGTCTCAAACTGCAAAACATTCAAAGAATTGCTACCAGAGATAGAGTTAAACCAGAGCCATCTACTACATAAAAAGGTTGAGAAAAAGTTTAACTAGACTCCGTGCAACATCTGAAGCACTAGTTATTCACTTTGAAAGTGGTGGGGAAAAGAAAGGAACAGTTGGAATTGTAGTCGGAATGGTTGTGGGAATGGTTGGTAATGGATTGGCAAGCAATGGAGGTAGTGTAAACTTTGGGATTGAAGGCAATGTTTGACTAGGCAGAGATGAAATTTGGTTGTTTGGCAAAGGTGGCAATGTGGGCTTGGGAAGGGTTGGTTGAGTTGGAAGTCTTGGCAATGGAGTTGAGGGCAATGGTGGCAGTGAGGGTTTAGGCAAAGATGGCATGGAGGGCAGTGGGGGCAATGTGGCCTTAGGCAGAGGTGGAATTGTGGGTAGTGTTAATGCTGGTGGTCGAGCTGCCAGAGTGTCCAAAAGGTGGCGACTGGCCTGGCTAATGTTAATGCTTGTTAGGATGTGAAGAAAACTGACCATTGATATAGCTGATGGTTCAGGGAGTTAGTTACATTTCTGTTACAGTGCACATGTTGTGCACTTGTATATAAACACATGTATCACCTTCTTCATCAAGTTAATCAATAACAAACCTGAGATTCTTTCCCTTTTTGCTCTGTTTTTCTGCGTTTTCTATCAGCATTCTAAGTTGGTATTAGAGCCATTGACAAACGTCAAGAATGGTTGATCTCTCTCAAATCCTTCACCTTTTTACAAAACAGATAATAGCTTAAGCTTTAAATGCACATTTTACACAAAAAACCTCATCAATTCTGCTACAATGACGTCTTCAACACTACCTGTGATTTCACCTAAACTAACGAGGAACAACCACCGCTTTTGGAAATCACAGATTCTTTTTGCAGTTAGAGCTCACGATCTTGAAGAACACCTTACTGGTTTAATACCATGTCCAGCTCCTTTTGTGAAAGCCTTATTAGACGGCACACAATCAGAGGTAATTAAAAAACCTAATCCAGAATACATGCTTTGGAAGAAAAATGATAAGATGTTAGTTAGTTGGTTATTATCATCAATTTCAGAATCTATGTTTGCGGTGATCTCTAAGTGTCAATTTGCCACTGATATTTGGTTCACATTGGAAAAAGAATTCTTGACTAAATCTAGAGCTAAGACACTTCACGTTAAAAACCTTTTACAAAACACAAAAAAGGATAACATGAGAATACATGATTACTTTTTAAAAATGAAGAACTATGTTGAGAATTTATCATCAAGTGGAGTGGTGATTACTGATGAAGAGTTGTTGAATTATATTCTAGATGGTCTGGATTCAGAGTATGATGCTGCTGTTGTTAATATAACAACTAGACTTGAATCTAAGGTTGATCCAATATCTGTCTAGGAAGCTCAGATTGTCTTACAAAAACTTGAACTTAGATTGGAGAAAGCACATACCGTAATGAACACAATGATTCATAATGAGTTTCATAGTAGTTTAGCTAATGTTGCTAGTATTTCAGTGGATAATGAGAACAAGAAATTGGAATCTGATCAATCATCACAACTCCCTGGAAATCAGTATAACACGGTGACCTTATCTATACCACAATTCACTAGATTCAATTCCTCTTACTTACCTACTGCTTAGAATTCATTTGTCTTTGCTACACCTCAGCCTCAACCTTACTTTAATAATCAGTTTTCTAGAGGATATGCTGATGGCTGAGGTAGAGGACGTACAGGTGGTAGAAACAGGTTTATTTGTCAAGTTTGTGGAAAAGCTGGTCATCTTGCTTTACATTGCTATCATCGGTTTGATGTAAATTACACAGGGAATAATTTGTATATCAGAGGCAATTTCAATTCACTTGGTTTTGTGAGATCATTTGAATCCCCACTTGGAGGACAATACTCTTATGCTCCTTTTCTTCATTACTCACGGCAGTTCTTCAGGACCATTACCACCGTACCAAACTGGATATCATACTCAATTCTTGGCAAGTGTTGGTTCATCTCCTACAACTACTACAAATCAGCCTTCAGCTCCCAATGTTAATCAGTCCAATCAAGTGTTCATGGCACAATCTCAGCCCCCTAATCATACTCTTGCTACTATCAATTATGTTGCCTCACCAACCACTATTCAAGATGCTGCTTGGTATATTTAGGAGCCACAAATCATGTTACTTTAGATTTTTCCCAGGTCACAACAAGCTCTCCCTACATAAGAAATGAACAACTCTAGGTTGGCAACGGTGAGTTGCTATCAATCTCTTATACTGGTTCTAGTATATTACTCTGTCCAGTTAAAAATTTACATCTCAAACATGTCTTATTTGTTCCTCATATCACAAAAAATTTACTTAGTGTATCCAAGCTCACTAGAGATAATGATGTTCTTGTGGAATTCTTTACTGATCACTGTGTGGTTAAGGACAAACTATCCAAGGTCATTCTTCTTCAAGGGGTACTTAAAGCTGGACTTTATTGCCTTCAAGTTCCAGTTCACTCATTTCCTCATTCTAATGGAGTTTTGGATCCTTCAATCTCTTTAAAGTCCACCAGTAGCAGTCTCGTTCCTTACTTTAGTGTCTCTAATAAAAATGTTGATGTTTTGTCTCAAACTCAGAAATTGTGTTCAACTTTCAATAAGTGTACACCTATGAATGTTTCTGTCAATAATCAGTCCTGTATTAGTGATGTCTGTCAATAATCAGTCCTGTATTAGTCATGTTAATCCTCTTGTATCTACTCCTATTTCAGTTGTAACTGATGCCTCTATTGGAAATAAATTGAATGTTTTTCCAGCTTTCAAAACTGACTTTATGCTATGGCATAAACGTCTTGGTCATCCTAACATTTTAGTTCTCACAAATATCCTTAAAACTTTACAATTACCTCATCCTGCCAAGCCTATCAATATGGCAAACTGCATCAGTCTACTTACCCCAAGTTTGATTTTCAAGCATCTCAACCTCTTGAACTCATTTATTCAGACCTTTGGGGACCTTCACCTATCATCTCTCCTGAAGGCTTTAGATATTACAATCAATTTTTGGATGATCACACTAGGTTTACTTGGATTTTTCCTTTTAAAAAACAAGTTTGAAACTTATACTACCTTCACTCAATTTCATAAGCTAGTAGAAAAACAATTTAATGCTTCTGTCAAACGTGTTCAAACTGATGGGGGAGGGGAATATAGGAGTTTAGTTCCTTATTTTAAGAATCATGGCATACTCTTTAGGCACCCTTGTCCCCATACCCATCAACAAAGTGGGAGGGTAGAGAGGAAGCATCGCCAGATGTTAGTGTATGCCCTAGGAACCAATCGTGTTGTCGATTTCAGGACATTATATCTTATAAATGTATTATGAATAAAAGAAAGTGTTCTTATTTCACATGTTGATTTTCTGCTTCATTTATATTATATTATATTTAATATTGCATGTGAAATGTCCGATGACACAGATCTTCAGAAGATCAAATCATCAAAGAATTTCCTACGCAAGTAATGTTAATTGGGCAATAACATTGCATAGTAAGCATGCTGAATGTCTCCATTGAATATCATGTGATGGTATTAGTGTGGGTGATTATAAGAGGTATGTCACTAAGGCATTAGCATGGATAAACGGTTAGTGAACTGTTTATCGAATACGACCGATTACAATGAATCACATGGATATGGTTAATGATGCATCGTAGGATCGTGCTAGTGTACCATTGATTCTTAGACCCGAGACATCATGGTTGGATTCAACATAGGATGCATATGGTTCATATGGTGTATAAGCATGAGACTAGTCATGTCTTGTGTAACAAGCCAGTTTGCTCATATGTTATTCATGTGCGAGGACAAGTGATGGTCAAGATGGGATCCGTTAACTCAAAATAGTCCAATCTCGAGTTCCCAGACGAATGTCAATAAACATTGGAAAAGGGAAATCTCTGGCCAGAGTATAATGAATATCAGATGACAAGTAGTTTCATGTTGACGAGTTCCATTGTATCGATTGACAATTTGATTAAAGATTAAGTTAAAGGTTTTGACATACCATGAACCATTCTTAATCGGGATTAGATAATGGAGGGATTTGACTACACGGTACGAACGATCAGAATAGGTTCATTGGAGTTTACACTTCATTGTGGTTTAGGGGTTATGGAACATTGCTAGACGTCTACCATAATTAGTGGGAGTTTCGATTATAAAGAATTATAACGAAGCATATCAAAATCTGATATTGGGCTCATGGGTAGATCATAGTGAATCAAAATTGTCACACATAAAACCAAGCTCAAGGAAAGACAGTAATACATATCATTAATCAGATTAATGATGTTCGAACGTAAACAGTTGCATTCGAATTAATGTATTGGTGAGAAATGATTATCTATGGATAGCTAGCACTAACCAAGGGTAATAAGGATTTATTAAATATTTTTATTGAATCGGATTCAATAATGGGGGCAAAAGTGCATTGGTTTTATTCTAAAAGGGTTAGAATATTTAATGGAATTAAAATTTAGTCTAATTATGAATTAACCATAAAACCAATGACTTGACATAAATGTTTATTCTCAAGTTAATTTTAAATTGTTTGAGGCCTTCCCAAAATAATTTAAAATTACAATTTGTGCCAATGGTATATAAATTAAGTTTTATGCCATTTTAATTTAATTGAATCAATTAAAGCAAAATCACTCTCTCATTTTCTCTCTCACTCTCACGGTTCTCTCTTCCTTGACTTGTGTGGATCACATTTTGAGGTTCTTCAACTTCACTTGAAGAACTAGGATTCCAAGAAAGAAGATTCAAGTGTTGCATAGCAAAGAAGTAGGTAATATTCCATCCTTGCCTTGAAATTTTTTGGGCTTATGTGTTATGTTTGTGTTCTACCTTGCATTCATCATCTTGATCATCATTTTCTCTCCATTTCCATGTCCAAAATGCATGAACCAAACACTAGATTGTAGAACAAGGATTAACTCTCCTTGCACAAGCTGGCATGCCACTTAAGTATTGGTGGTTTGCATTTCAAACTTCAGGTTATCTTACCAATAGACTTCCTTCCCCTGTTTTAGATAATTTTTGTCCCTTCCAAAAGTTGTTTCATACTATTCCAAATTATTCTGTACTCAAGGTCTTCGGTTGTGTAGTCTATCCCTTCTTTCGACCCTATAGTGCTCATAAATTTAATTTCCATACTGTTAAGTACACTTTTGTTGGCTGTAGTCTTCAACATAAAGGTTATCTGTGCTTAGATCCTTCTGGTTAAGTATATACCTGTCAAAGTGTTCACTTTGATGAGTCAGATTCCCATTCCATACTTCTTCTAATTCTGCTTCAACTTTTACTACTGTTGCTACGTCTAAGTCTTTGCCATATGTTATTGTCTCTTCTTCTTGGTCTATTCCTACTTTTGTACCTCTGAATACTTTGTTTGGTATTTTTAATCTTGTTTGTCCTACCACACGCGATCAGTCAGAATTCCGAGCCAAGTCTTCAATTAGTCCTCCTTTATCCTCTTCTTCACATTTGTCTCCTAGATGTCCCACCACACGTGATCATTCAGAGTTTCCAGTCAAGTCTTCAATTATTCCTCCTTTATCCTCCTCTTCACAACTGTCTCAGGTGTCAACATCGTCTGAACATATAAGTCCTCTTACACATTCTACCATGTCAATATCTCATAATAATTCTCCTCTTATAGATTCATCTCCAAGTTTAGAATCTATTCTATCTCCTATAACTCTTTCTCCTAATGAGTCATATGACAATATTCCACTAGTAGTAAGCTTACCTATAGCTGATCCTACAACCCATCCTGCACACGACAAGTCCTTAAACACTCATCCCATGCAAACTAGATCCAAAACAAAGTCTCTTCAAACTACCCTTGTGTCCACTTCATCTTTTGATATTAAAGAACCAGCTACTATGTCCGAGGCTCTCTCTCATCCTTCATGGAAGGCAGCCATGCAGGCTGAATTCGATGCACTACAGTCCAACCACACTTGGGAGCTAGTTCTTGTCACCTCTGATATGCATCCAGTGGATTGTAAGTGGGTATTCAAGGTTAAAACCAATCCCGTTGGCTCCATTCAATCTTTTAAGGCAAGGTTAGTGGCAAAAGGGTTTCAGCAGACCCTTGGGATTGATTACCTAGAAACATTTAGTCCTATGGTAAAATCTCCAATAATTAGAGTCATCTTGAGCCTTGGAGTTAGCTCTGGGTGGGGCATCCAACAAATGGATGCCAATAATGCATTTTTGAATGGGGAGCTTACTGAAACAGTTCACATGGTACAGCCTAAAGGCTTTGTTAGTACACAACATTCCTATCATGTTTGTAAATTAACCAAAGCACTTTATGGTCTCAAGCAGGCACCAAGGGCCTTATTCGATAAGCTCAAGAAGGCCTTCCTTTCATGGGGTTTTCTACATTCTTTAGCTGATCCTAGTCTCTTTATCTATCAGCAGCAAGAGATACAAATGTATATTTTGGTGTATGTTGATGACATACTCCTTACGAGCAATGACTTAAGCCTGGTTCACAAAATAGTTGCAAAACTCAACACTCTGTTTGCCCTAAAAACTTTAGGTTCACTACACTACTTTTTCAGGTTCGAAGTGAATAGAGATGAATCCAATCTACACATAAACCAAGCAAAGTACGCAAAAGACTTGCTGATCAAAACTAAAATGCTGGACTATAATCCTTACACTACTCCCATGGCTTTTGGCACTAAATTAGCCCTTGAAGATAGTGAACCATTTGAGAATCTAGCTCTTTATCAAAGTACGGTTGGTGCACTGTAGTATCTAACGTTGTCCAGGCCTGATATTTCTTTCTCAATCAATAAATTGAGTCAATTTTTGAAGGCTCCAACATAGTTGCACTAGTAAGCTTGCAAAAGGCTTCTCCGCTATATCAAAGGTACCTTAAACTATGGTATGTTATTTAGTCCTAACAACATATTTAAATTAATCTGCTATACAGATGCTGACTGGGCCTGCAATCTTTTAGACAGACATTCTACCAGTGGCTGTTGTGTTTACCTTGTGTCTAACCTAATTCAATGGAACTCCAGAAAGAAAAAAGTAGTGGCATTATCCTCCACTGAGGCAGAGTACAGAGCCTTAGCTCAAGGTTCTATTGAATTAGCCTGGTTTTGTAGCTTGTTCTCTGAAATTGGACTGCTGCTACCAGAGATACCTATCATATGGTGTGATAACCAGAATGCAGGGTCACTTGCCTCAAATCCTATTTTCCATGGTAGAACAAAACATATTGAGTTGGATGCTCATTATGTCCAACAGCAGGTCACCTCTAACAAGCTTAAAGTTTAATTTGTTCCTACCGAGCATCAAACTGCCGACATATTTACTAAATCTCTCATAGCTTCTAGATTTGAACTACTTCATGAAAAGCTTAATATGTTAAACCACCTTTTGCTGTGCATGAAACCTATGGTTCAGTGGCTTCTACTTCTAATGCTTAATTAGAATATTTGACCATCTTGAGCAGTTTGTGAAATGCAGCAAGATTTCTTATAGTATCCTGCAATCTATCCTGTATTTTGATCTGTAGTTTATCCTTGTAAGTGTTTTGAGCTTATGACATGCAGAGCTCTGCCATTTATTCTTGAAGTGTTTTGATATTTTTGAAGAAATGCAACAACATTCACTGTGGTCTATTCTTGGGCTATATTTTGAATCTGCAGTGGTTCTCATGTGTTATTGACAAGTACTATTCAAGATGTTACTGTTTTTCTAAAGAGTTATGGCTCTTAAAAAGTTGTGGCTCTCAAACTCTCCAATAATACTACTAGAGTTACTAGTGGTTGATTTTCCTTTGTTGATCAGTTGAGAAGGTTTTGTTTAAGGGTGGATGTTAGGATATGAGAAAGAATGTAATAAGAAAAGCGAAGAAGTATGGAAGTTTTGTTTAAGAAGGGATGTTAGGATATGAAGAAAATTGACCGCCATTGATATAACTGACGTGTTAGGGAGTTAGTTACATTTCTGTTACAGTGCACATGTAATGCACATGTATATAAACACCTGTATCACCTTCTTCATCAAGTTAATCAATAAAAAACTTGAGATTCTTTCCCTTTTTGATACCAGCTTAAATGGCTGATCTCTCTTAACCAGGCTAATGTTGATGCTTGACAAAGATAATGCAACAATTAATAGTATGAAACAATGTTTAGAAGAAGCCATTGTTGACATAGAAGAAGAAATTGAAGAAAGCTTGAAGGATTCGATTTTGGGCAAGTTGTATCAGGTGATTTTGAAGGAGCAACCTTTACGGGATGGAATTTATAGAGAAGAAATGTTGGAGGGTTATGCACATTTGGAAGCACGAGATTAAGTTTGATGAGCTTTGGTTGGAAAAAGGATCCAATTAGGGACGATTATTAGTTCACTTTCTTAACCTGAATTGAACTACATATTTATTCTTACCAAAACAGATGGTTTATCTTTGACCTTCACTAATGGTCAATGGAACAACTGGTTTTAAAGCAAGCAATGGCCAATAGGATATCCTTTTCTACTTCTTATATTAGTCATTTTCTTAATTATTCAGTACAAATAATCAACTCTAAATGAAGTTGTTGAGTATTAGGTAATTTTATCATAAATTAATGGGTAGGTTCTTGGTACTAGCTTCGATTTCAAAATGTACAATTGGACTTTAAGGTTCGATGTTAAATAAATGAGTAATTATAGCGGTGTGCAAAACCGGTTAATTGGTTCTAACCAGGTTTTTTTCTAACCGAACCAGAAAATAAGTTCAAGCATAATCTCAAACCGGAATCAAATCGGTTCAGATTACTATTACTGAGGTAATGTCATCTTATATTATTTAGATTACCACGTTTGATTGTCAAGTAATATAAAATTCCGGTATTCTTTCAAAACTAATAGTAATTACTGTTGTTTATATCGGTGGTAATCTAATTACCTCCATTTTCTTAGGTATTTTAAGATTACTTGGTAATGTAAGTTTTGTTATAATTTTATCCCTTATTAATAAAATGTTTGGACAATAATGCCTTTATTTTGAAATTATTTACATGAACCTACCATTACAATTTTACCCCTAATTAATTAAGTTTTTGGATAGTAATGCCCTTGCATTTAAAAGAAATTGCAGGCCACCCAATACCACCACTGCCTTCCAGCAACCACCGCCGACCAACGTGACTGTAGCAATGCAAGACCGGTTAGACCTAGGCCAACGGCCATATCTATGGCCAGAGATCTGGATGAAAATGGCTATATCGGCGCACAACTGGCTAGATCGTACACAATTTTGACAACTGTTGGCTGTGATGGGCAATGGCCGACTGTCCTCTTGGGTGGCTGGGGTGTTTTAGTTAATTTTTAAACTTTTATTATTGGGGTGTTTAGCTAAATTAACAAATGTAAGGGGTTAAAAAAATAATCTATAATAATAATAATATTATTATTATTATAGAAAGGCAATTCGATAATCTATATAACATACGCACTAATTTATTTCTCCCAACCAAACATATAAATATAACATACCCACCAATTTATTCCAACCTAACCAAACACATTTCCCTAAATATTCTCAGTAATCTTCAAAATATTTATTTTTCTATTAATATAACATTCCCAGTTATATAACATTTGTTGAACCAAACACACCCTTATTATTAGATTTGCTCTCACTTTGCTAAAAAAATAGCTTACGCATGTGGAGGAGTTAAGTATGACAGTAAAATACATAAAGAAAAAAACTTGAAATCTTAGAAACAAGGAGACATAGAGTGAATTGATCCAATAAGCACATTCAAATTTATTATTAGTATAGAAGAATTAATTTTAAAAAGACCAAAGGATTAAGAGACTCTGGAATAATCAGCAAGAAGTTTATAATAGTTCAAGTATGAGCCGGAGGTGGAATGAAAAAGCAAAAAAATTGGTGGCACAAAAGGAAATTTAGGCAGTGGTATACTTGCTATAGGAGATTTAGGCACTGTTGGCTTTGTGATAGTGTTGAGATTATAGAGCCAAATTCAATCCAAATTTGTATTGGATTAGGACAAGGGTTCTCTTAATATGTGTTTATGTAGAATTGTTTTCCTTTAGGAATACAATTAGAAATAGGAATATAACTGTATTAGGAATTAAAATAAATTCCTATTAGGATATGTGATTTGAGTCTTATTAGGAGTAGTGTCACATGTATTACCTATAAAAAGGGTTTAAGTTATAGAGTTAGATATCGCAACGAGAATAGAAGGCAAAACCACAATTAGAGAGTGAGAGCTACCAAAAAAAGGGTTTACTAAGTGAGTCAATTTGTGAGGCTAGAGATTCTTGTAATTTTTCTTCTTCTTCATAGTGAAATTCCATAGCGACAAAGTGGACATAGCTCTTACACGAAGAGTGAACCACTATAAATCTTGTGCTTGTAAGTGTGGTTAATTTTTGTCCTTTGTTTGCATTATTTTTGCTTTTAGGGATTTAGGATTTGCTAGTATCCAATTAAATCCCCATAACAGGTAGGACTAAGAGGCGATTTTGACTTTGGCATTGTAGGTGATAAGAGCTTGAAAATATATATTTACTTAGTGGTTTATGGGGATTATTTGTGAGAAATTAGGCTTAATTTGGTAAAGTTGCTTAATATTTTCATAATTGTCTTTTATGGGATCACGGGTGTGTTTGAGTATTTTTTAGGTTATTAGTGCTAAATGTTATGCTCGAATGAAGAATCATATCAGCAACAAAATGAGTGACGAGTAGAAACAAACGGATCGAGAATTGAAGTTGAATTGAAGAAGTTATGGAGCTTTGAAGTAAAGATGAGACTCTAGATTACGCTTCAGTTTGAGCATGCCTCGGTGTTTCGACCTCGGATTAAGACGATTCTTTGACTGTTGGAAAGCTGATTCAAAGGGCTACATTTCATATGTTTACTAGCAAGCAATAATGTTAATTCAGGAGTTCGTGTAGTCCATTTTGGAGGGATGAGAACTTGTGTGGAGGGCACCGTCGGTGCTCCTGGTGACGGCGTCCCAAGAAGAAGGGAAGGTTGGCAAGATGCAGTTGCCGGGTTCATATGAAAGGTTGAAAATGATAATGCTAGAAGAAGTATAGTTAAAAGGAAGCTATGCACGAAAGCATAACATCGATAGAAATTGTCTTGGCTATTTTAGTGTAGTAGTGCAGTTATTTATAGTTCATATCAATGCTTATAGTTATTTATAGATATGAGTGGGAAGTGTTGATTAGTAATTGGTTATTAGTTACTCTCTTGACAAACATCAATGCTTATTAAACTCCTTTAAAATAAAAAAATCATTTTTAATCTATTAAGCAAAGGGCAATACAACAGCAAATTACATTCAACAATTTTACAGAAAGTAACCACAAAAGTAAAATTAAAGTGAATGAATGACTTCACAAAAAGAACAACCTCTGCATCCATTGATTTAAACAAACAAACGCATGGGCCTCTGAAGCCGGTAGAGGCATAATCCAATTTAACTAAACTGCAGCATCTCAAGCACTAACTGTTCACTTTGAAGGGGGCTGGGAAAAGAATGGAATGGTTGGAATCGAAGGAATTGTTGTGGGAATAGTTGGTAATGGATTGGCAGGCAAATGAGGTAATGCATGTAAGAATTAATCACCAAATCAAAATATAAATCAATGCATTGAATCATAAAGTTTAAATTACAAAATCAATATATAATATCAATGCATTCAGATCTCAATAACCCACATACTAGTTTTTAAAATATTGATATTAAATCAGGAATAAGACAAGCCTGATTTTGCTATTATTTCTGATTCTTGAAGGAGATCAATTGTCGATCAAGAAGGCTGTCTTCCTTTCCCAGAATGTGCAAATATGGCTAATAATTTAATGGGAATAATCAATTGTACGTTTGGAAAGGGGACTTGTCAATTTATATATTAGTCTATTGCGTCCACAAACCCACCCCCCCCCCCCCCCCCCCCCCCCCCCCAAAATCAAGGGCCTAATCCTGTAGCCCACACTAGTAGTCATAACCCAGATCAATTAAGTATGAAGTGTATAAGCTTTCAAAATAAATAATCACTAAGCCCTCAAAATATCTCATTGGACTGTGTTTTACCTGTTTGATTAATCAAAACATAATTCATGTTAGAACATAATTCTGTTAGCCCATAATTAGGAAATTTCCAACATTCTCCCACTTGGGTACATGAATTATTTTAGTTGTTTTAATAAAAGAAAACAAATTTGACTCCTGGGTTAACAAACATTTTTATTCAAAGTGGTAACGTTTTAAGAAAACATAGTCCAGAGATAACACTTCGACCAACAATCTTGTCAATATGATTATCAATAATGAACCATGGCAATTTTTATACCTTACATCGACATAAGATCAATCCATGATTACAATTATTAATAACACAATCACAGGATTAGTAATCTGGGGGTGTGGTGATAGCACTCAACAAGTGATCAAAACAAAACATGTGCTACTCCCTTGTTAGTCTCATTATGATCTCTCTACAATCTTTTAGCTTATGAGAAAAGCTAGAGAAATCCACAACTTACAACGAAGCTATTCAGCTTCCATGAAGCTACTCAGCCTCCGATGAAGCTACACATGCTTCTAATGAAGCTACTCAGCTTCCAGTGATCAAAACAAAAATTGTTTGCTCCCTTGTCAGTCCTCTTTATGATCTCTCTACAATCTTTATGCTATGAGAAAAGCTAGAGAAATGCACAGCTTACAACAAAGCTATTCAGCTTCCAATGAAGCTACTAGCGCATCAAGCACTCAGGCTCCAATGAAGCTACCGTAACTTCAATGAAGCTAGTATGTTTCAACCATTATCTCGAGATACAAATAGACATACTTATACACTATCATTCCAAGAGAAACCTTATTCTTGAGACACAATGTTGTATTTCACCAAACATATACAATTGTCATTCTCAAGAGACCTTGTTCTTGAAACACAATGTTGTATTTCATCATCCATATGCAACTATCATTCTCAAGAGAAACCTTATTCTTGAACACAATGTTGTATTTCATCATCCATATGCACATATGTATATGTACCAAATATATAAGAACTAATGATCATGATCAAAATCAAATGACATAAGTCAACAAAAAATATGTCAAACCTCCCACTAACCCAAAATATCAAAAGACCCTAAAACGCCAATGTTCTATACATGACGTTTAAAACCACAGGCCTTGGTCCTCTAGTTAGGGATCCAACCATAAAATCAGTATTGATGTACTCTCCATTAATCCTCAAATGTTAATATTAACATCACAATCACTTATCATGAAACAAAACCATATGCATTCAAATGACAACAATAACTTCTATACAGGAAAACAAGCAAACAACTTATAGAAACAATAGGTCAACAAACTTTAGTCCTGCCTGTCACAGTGTAAAATATCTTTTGCATGCATTTGACTTATATATAACAATATCATATCATTTTTCATAATGTCGTGGATACACAATATAAATATGATATCCAGTTATTACAAATAAAAATGATATCTGTAATAGATTGAAGAAAACTCCCACTACCCGTGTATCAAAAACTCAAAACGCATGTTATCACATGTATATAAAAATTAACAAGTTTAACACTTGGTTAATGTCAGCCATAACAGCCACTATAGCATGCATTCACCGTAATCATAGTTTCTTCACCATACTAATGAGGACATCAATACATGTAATATTGCAAGAATATATGCGAGACAGCCCCATAAGCCATTTAAGACATATACTAAAGCTTATTTTTTAAAAATAAGACTTGACTCAGCCAGCTCACTATTTCTAATTACCTCTAAAGAGATTGGAATACCAAATGTGAGCATAAAACAAATAGTCAAAAAAAAAAAAAAAAACATTCCTTTAATAAGTCAATGATCTATACTTAGATTAAAGAAAATTTATCCAGTACCTCCCACTAACCTTAATATATTATATATATATATATTTATATATATATATATATAATATAATAATATATATATATATATATAAAGCATAAATATGAAGTTTAGGGTCAAAAAATTAGTGATACAAAAATCTTTACAAAAGGGCATTAGAAAACATAAGAGAAATGACATTTCTATGAAACAATATACCCTTATGTGAAGCTCATAGCTAATAATTTTGCTTAAAGCATTTTAATTGCTTTAATCCCTTTAGCTTTAAACACTCATCCATACATATGAGTACAACTTTATTAAGGGAAAACACAAGCTATCACAACAATTACTTTTCATAGAATCCATATTATGCCTCGTAACCTCTAATAACATAATGTTAATGAGAATTGAAAACTTGATTAAAAGCTTCCATGTGAGATATTAACTATTCAACCTTATCAACTTTAATAGCTTTAATAATCTTGATGCTATGATACAAAGAATAACCTATAAAATTTAGAGTTTCAAGATAGCTAATGTGTTAAACTTGAGTTTCCAAACAATCCAAAGATTAAAAAAGAAACTAGAATCAGCTTACTAGAAATTTCTAGCCAATGTGAGAAAAGACATTTTTCAAAATAATATAGAAAAATTTTTCTAGTCTTCAATATTTCACCATACCTTTACTAGTGAGACTTTGTCTCTTAGCCATCTCAATTGCTTAGATGTACAATGCAACCCCCACTTGAGGTACGTAGTTAAGATTTGATGAATGGCTTGAATATTTATTGATTTATCCTCATTTGAGTCAGTATGTTGTTAATATTATTTGGTTGACCCTTGGTTGAAAGGGTTTTTTGGTTTGGTTGAGTGGTTGTCCTGAAAATTTGTAAGACTTAGCGAAATCTTGATGTTACGTCTTCACCGGGGCGAAGAAGAAGCTTTGCTGCGGCGATGAAGTGCTACAACCCCGTGTAGCTACTGTGAGTTTTCACCGGCGCAAGAAATAGCTTCCCGCGGCGAAGACCGCTGAGATTTCCCTTGAGATTTAGAGAATTCTTCCTTTGGGACTCAATGACCATTCTACCCCTAATTAGTAGGAAATGGGGATTGAAATGCAAGGAAATTGCATGGAGAATAGTTTGAATGGGATGTTTTGCAAAGAATGAAAGGTCATAGGTGGAATTTCAAAGAGGAGCAAGGTATATTGGAAAAGAGTGGAGAAAATATGAGATATTAAGGGTTTAGCTTTAGAAACCCTTTCATTCATTCTTCTCCACCGCCTCTTTCATGCTTCAATTCTCTCAAACTTTCATTCAATTTTCCAAGGATCTTTGAAGAGCTTTTGACTAGAAATTGATGCAAGTTATCCTAAGCACTTAAAGGTGAGAATCCTTACTCTAGATGTGAATTTTATTGTTGAAAGAGTAGGATCCTTATTGAGTTTGTATTGAAGGTTTAGAGAAAGTATCAAGCCATCAAGATAGAGAGCTTAAGTGGATTCTACTTAGCCTAAGGTAAGTAAATCCACCTAAGTTGTGATTTGCATGATTGAATGATGGTAGAGATTTATACATGATTAATGCTTGAATTTTTTTTATGTTTGAAATGAGTTGATGTTTATGAATGAGTTCAATGTTGTTTTATGAAGGAACTTCCACCATGAAAAAGGTGGATTATGTTGATAAATTTGGTAGAAGTATGGATAGAATTAGAAGATTTGAGAGGAATTTGAAGTGTGTTTTTCTTGTAGGATGTGTGATGATTTAAAGGAGTTGAACTCCAATTTTGGATGGTTAAGAAAGAAGTATAATTAAAGTTAGAATAGAGTTTAGGTATGCACACATATTGCTTGATGAAATGCCTAAAAGAAGCATGAGTAGAAGTAGAGAACCTTACTTTATGCAACATAGCATATTTGCATTTCATGAATGCATATAAGAAGATTTTAGGCATGAGCCTCCATATGCATTGTTTTTAAGTATCACATGAGAAAGAATATGAGAAATGAGAAAGAAACACTCTAAGAATAAGATAAAGAAAAGAACCAATTCTCTTAGAATAAAGAGAAAGAAAGAATTAGCACTAGAGAATAAATGAATATTAAGTGCTACAGAAAAGAAAAGAAATAGGTTGTGCGATGGGGAACCTGGATTTTAGAGTACCCGCATGTAAACCGCCATGAGAGAGAGCGGTCTCCGCCATGAGTGAGTGGAATGAGAATGAGAAAAAGAATTTGTATAGCCGTGAGAATACATGCGGATGAGAGCTATGCACGAGAGAGAGTACACTCACATGGTCAAGGGTTCCGAATCCATGCATCGACCAAGACTGATTGACAAAGAATAAGAATAAAAATAAAAGAAGAATAGAAGAAAGAAAGAAAGAAATGCATTGTTAGGCTTTAGTGTCTCATCCATGTGGTTATGATATTCTCCATGGGTGATGAGAATAGAAAGAAAGAAAAGAATAGTGAGAACTAGAATTAGAGAAAGTGACAAGAGTACGAAAAGATTGTGAGTAATGCACAGGGATTATAGAGTAGAAGATTTACTTACTGAGCATCTTTGTGCTCACTCCGTTGTTTTCTATGTTTTACAGGACATAGGTGAGGACGTGGTCGGATGGACGTCGGCAAGCGGGGAGACTTGGCTGCAGTGTCCACTGTTTTTTGAGAGTCTTTTTGTACAAATGATGTTGTACTATGTAAAGAATGTATTTATTAAGTAAAGAAAATTTTTAGTCCTAACCATTTTGATAAATATACGTGTCTTTTTATTAATATATTTTATGAATATGATAGTAGAAAGAAGTTGTTACATACAAGACATAACAACTATATATAAATAATAGTTGCATGTTTGCCACAATACTTATTACCTCAAATTTATTTATAACCTTTAAAACCTTCAATTAAAGCTTTAAACAAATGCTTTGAAACTTTTCTAGACTCATATATGAATGATGATGTATAAAAAGAATATAGCAAAAAGCCTTCCCCTTAAAGGAGATAAAGGGATTGTCAAGAATAAACTAAAGTTTTATTTGTTAGAAAAAGAAAACTTTTATATGCGGAAAATTTTTAATCTTGACAATTTTTAACATCATTAAAACATGGTTTCAAAAATGTTAAAACAAGCATGAAGAAAGTCTTCATCTTAAAAATTCACATTTTCTTGAACAAATTTTAGAGGTAGCCAAGGAAAAGAATTCAACTATATGTAGTGCATCAAGGAAGGAGTTAAACAAATTAAGCACTACAAAAATAATAAAAATAAAAAAATAATTTTCTTGTATCCTTCTTTCATACAAAAATGTACACCTTTTTATCCATGGAACTCAATTTCAACATATTACCCTGATTCTCATTACAAGCAGATTAAGTCTTTAAGAAATCTAAATAAGACAAAGCTAATAAGGACATTTGCACTTTTATCAAGAGCAAATTCTCTTCCTCTTAAGGACAAATATAAAGATCCAATTCATAGAATCTCATTTGTCTATTTAAGTGTTAAAGATTATCTTTAACAAATCAACTACATGGGGAGAGTCGTATGGTAAGATGAACAAGAAATAACTCAAAACGAATATCAATACTTTATTAATAATATGTCACCATGGGTATTATTCTCACAGGATCTCCAGTTGAAATATTGCACACTTACCTTATGTGTGGAATAATAAACCAATCAACAATAACGCCCAACTTTTGGATAATTAATCTCCTTTAGGATGAAAAATTACCTTTGCGGTATGCTACTATTGATTTACCCATGGTTTCACTTTAAAATACACAAAAAACCCCTTTGAGTAGATTATTGTATAAGGAATCAACCTTCCCAAATTAAAGACAGAGAAATTTATAAGTATCAATAAATGGACTACTTTGGCAATTACCGTTTATTTCACCCATAAATCCTTCTGTTGTATGTGGTTTTTTCGCCAAGTTCGGGCCAACTCGAGGATATAGCTCGATCTAAAATGAGCTCGACAACTATGATTGATCGACCCAGCATAAGCTCGTCAAGCTATAGCTCGACCCAGCATAAGCTAGTCGCAAACAATTCAAAGGAATCATTCAATCAATCCCCAGATTACTTCAAATCCCAGATATTGCGGGAATGACTGGATCAACGGTGATCACTGCGCAATCACAGCAGCTAATCGCGAGGATATTGGAATTAGGATTCAAACCAGTTCTAATCACTTGAATTTCGTTGCTTCCTTTGTACAAATCTTGTATATAAACCCCCCTTAGACAATGAGGAGGGGGTTATGAATTTCAGATAAGAATTGCATTGTAAGCTCTCACAGTAAATACAAAAACACAGTGGACGTAGGTGGTTAACTTGGCTGAACCACTTTAAAAATCTCTTTGTTTTTAGTTAATTTCATTCATATTCATCGTTGATTATCACTAATCACGCACACATCGGTTCTGATCCCGGCAAGGTCGATCAGATCTCACTGATTGGTGCAAAATTCTGTACCAACATTTTGGCGATAGAAGGAGGGCCCCGCCAAAATTTCAAAGATTCTAGAAAACGTTCACTGCGATTTACCTGTTCCAGGGCCAAAATGGTGTACACCAGATTGAAAACTACCATAAAAAAATCACGAGAACGTGCAAACCACCCACCAGGAGGTGCAACAAGAGAACGCTGGACGCCGACCACTTGTGCCGCTAACTCAGCACACTGCGAACAACCAGGGGGCAGGGATGTCAGCCCCTGAGAATGACCAGCTGATAGAGATGATCAGGACAATGGTTGCATAGGCGGTGCAACAGAACGTAGCTCAGTTGAGGAACCAACAACCAGTTGCCTAGAACCACGACTAGCTGTGTTTCGCCAACGCAATCCCAACAGGTATGAATTCTTCAAGTGGATAGTTTGTTTCGTCACTGTTAAAGGGCGATCAACACCTCCAACCTCGTAGGCAGCACTCTACGCACGAGCGTGAGTCTCGCTAGCAAACAAACTAGGGGAGGCGGCTAGGGAAGCAGCCGTTGAGGGAAAGCGAAGGTGACGAACACCACCAAGAAGCTCGACGGTATCCCCAGCGTTAGCGTGCTAATTTTAACCCACACCCAAGGCAAGATCAATTTTCACAGGCTCGCGAAATGAGTCATGTGCGTCAATCTGGCAATGACCGACGTTTTGGTTATGACCGACGTCCCGAGCAACACACTGGTGAGCATGATAACATATATCAACCCAACCATCATGACTCGATCTTGCACATCAACGCACGCCGGAGGAGCTTCGCAAGCAACAAACTTGTAGATTCATTTGCTCAAGGTAAGGCTTAACAGAGCCAGCCAGGGCAACCAAAATTAAGACTTAGATCACATGCAAAGGATGGTTGATGATCTAAGAGCTCGCTAGAACAACCTGGTGAAGGAAGTAATAAGTTCCCCCTTTACGGAGGACGTTTGTTAGGCCCCGCTCCCACAAGGGTTTAGGGCACCAAAAAGTAAGTTCGACAGGAGAGGGGACCCCAGAGACCACCTCGACAACTTTAATGACTTGATGGAGCTACACCAGGTCAGTGACTTAGCGAAATGTTGGTGCTTCGCAATCACATTAGTCAGAGATGCCAAGAGGTGGTACAAAAGGCTCAAGGCGAACTCCATCAACTCTTGGCAACAATTCTCCTAGCTGTACTTATAGCAATTTCAGGTAAGGAGGAAATTCGCGATGCCGCTTAGCTACTTGAGCAACATTCGCCAAGAGCGAGATGAATCACTGACCTCGTATTTAACAAGGTTCCAAAACGAGTAGGCAAAAGTCGCTGATGCCCTCGAAGAATCCATTTGAACTTTGTTGATCACTAGGATCAGACTTAACATGGAGCTGTGGAAAGAGCTCTAGAGTGAAAATCATGTGAGCTTGGCCAAATTCTACCAAATGGCCGTGAAATACCAAGAAGTAGAGAGCTCGTAGGCAGCACTAGCCAGAAGCTCAACGCGGGGGATCCCAGACAGGGGACAAGATCACCCCTTAGATAAGCTTAGGGGTCAAGATCATAATGATAGGGATCGCAACAGGTCCTAGAAGAAATAGAGGATAGATAACCGCGGTGACAGATAACCTTTCCTATGGTATGCAGAATACACCTCTCTCACTCAAGACATCAACCACATCTACAAAATGTCCCATGAGGCGAAGACACTGCCCGCTCCAAAAAGGATGAGGGAAGCTTCAGGCTAAAGAGATTGACAGAAATATTGCCGGTACCACAGGGATGTCAGACACAACACAAATGATTACCGAGCCTTGAAAGACGCCATCGAAGACCTAATAAGAAGAGGCCACCTAAAAGAATTTGTTAAGGTAGAACCGGCTCGCGAAAACCCTGGCGAGCAAAGTAGCCAGACCCTAGGACAGGTTCAAGTTCCAACTCAACAACCTCAACCAAATCCCAATGAAGTCTTCGTGAATATGATCTATGGAGGGCCTGACATAGCAGGGAGCTCGAGACGGGCTCGCGAGCAGTATGCTTGAGAAGCGAGGACAGACTCGGTCCCCCGAATAATGAGCTGTGACAGGAAGCCACCCAAGCGGCCCAAACAGGAAAGCGAGGTAGGGTTCACAATTGACGAGTGGGAAACATCCCCACATCATAATCATGACGCAATTGTAATCGTGGCCAAGATTGGCAATGCAAGAGTTTTAAGGGTTATGGTTGACAAGTCAAACATCATATTCTTAGGAGCCTTCCAAGGAATGGGATTCACAGAAAGGAACTTGCAAGTGTGCCCTTGCCGCTCTATGGGTTCACTAAGATAGCCTGGTTCCCAAAGGTACTATCAACCTTCCCATAACTCTAGGGGCAAAACCAAAGGTCATAATAATGGTGGCTGAATTCTTAGTAGTGGACTGCCCGACCACATACAATGTCATCCTTGGAAGGCCAATCTTGGATGATTTAAGTGTAGTCACGTCGGTGCGCTGCTAAGCAATGAGATTTTTGACTTCCAGGGGAGTCACGACGATCAGGAGCTACACCAAGGAATCTCAAGAATGGTATAATTGGGCTATAAATGCTGCACAGAAATGGCCGCACCTAAAGACAATGATCATCGCATAATCCAAGCCGAACCCCAGGCCACTAGAGGACACTATAGATCTCACATCCACAAAGAAGAGCCCGCAGCGAGACCGACTGAATAGTTGTTAGAAATAAGTGTTAGTGAGGAAGATCCAACTCGCGTGCTGAAAATCGACAGCAGCTTGACCAGAAAAATGGCCGATAATCTGGTCAAGTTCCTAAAGAGGAACCTCGACGTATTTGCGTGGGTGCATACGGATATGGTTGGGATCAACCTTGAGGTGATGTGCCACAGGTTGGACCTCAACCCACATGCTCGACCTATAAGGTAGAAAAGAAGGGCCATGGATGCAGAGCGCTCTCAAGTGCTCAAGGATGAAGTCGACAAACTCCTAGAAATCAACTTCATTAGGGAATTCAAGTACCTCAATTGGCTCGCCAATCCAGTCCTAGTCAAGAAGTCGAATGGCAAGTGGCGGACTTACATCGACTTAACGGATCTGAACAAAGCATGTCCAAAAGACAGTTTTTCACTACCATAGATGGACCAACAAGTAGACATGACAGCGGGAAACACACTACTGAGCTTTATGGATGCATACTCGGGACATAACCAGATCTTGATGCACTAGCTTGATGAAGAATATATTTCTTTTATTACTAACTGTGGAATTTATTGTTACAGGGTTATGTCGTTTGGCCTCGAGAACGCTGAGGCGACCTACTAGTGTTTGGTGAACAAAATGTTCACCAACCAAATCGGTTGATCCATAGAAGTATACATTGACGACATGCTTGTTAAATCAAAGGTCACTGAAAGTCACATTGAGCACCTAGGGGAAATGTTTGACATCCTCAGAAAGTATCAAATAAAGCTCAATCCACTGAAATATGCTTTTAGGGTGAGCTCCGGAAAATTCCTAGGCTTCCTCGTGAACCAATGAGGTATAGAAGCTAGCCTAGAGAAGATTCAGGCCCTGTTTGACATGAAAAGCTTTACTAGCATAAAACAGGTATAAAGCTTGACTGGACGTGTGGCCGTGCTCAACAGGTTCATTTTCGAGCCACGAATAAGTGTTTACCATTCTTTGAGACCTTGAAGAGGAAGAAGGGTTTCAAATGGACAAAGGAGTGCGAAAGAGCCTTCTAGGAGCTGAAGAAACACCTCAGGCAGCCTCTCCTACTGTCAAAGCCTATCTAGGGCGAGCCGCAACTACTATACTTGTTGGTATCAAAGTTCACTGTCAGCGCAACGTTGGTACGTGAAGAGGGAGGCATACAATGACCAGTGTACTATGTGAGCAAAAGACTGCTCGACACAGAGATGAGGTACCCGAAGATGCAAAAGCTCGCCTACGCCCTTGTTGTCGCTGCCAGGAAGTTGCGATCTTATTTTTAGCCACAATCCATCCATGTGTTGACGAACTACCTCTTGAAAAAGATAATGTAGAAGCCCGAGGCATCAGGTAGATTGATTCGGTGAATGATGGGGATGAGTCAGCACGACATTAAGTATATTTCAAGAACATCGATCAAAGGCCAAGTCATGGCAAATTTTATATCTAAGTTCTCCTATCAACCAGAGGCCGAGTCAAGCCTGCCAAAGGCAAGTACCTTGGGAGAGATCGAGCAATAGAAACAAAAGGGTGACGACTTATGGCTAATGGCACCTTGAATGAAAAGGGAGCAGGAGCGGGCCTCTTGCTCGAAAGTCCAAAAGGAGACCCAATCAAAGTCACAGTAAGATTCGTGTTCAACACCTCCAATAATGAAGCTGAATATGAGTCATTGCTCGCAGGTATCCGTCTTGCCAAGGAAATAGGGACAGAGTCCATCAAGATCTATAGTGGCTCACAGCTCGTGGTCCATCAAATTATTGGGGAATACTAGGCAAAGGAAGATAGGATGGCATCCTACCTCCAACAAGTAGAGATCAAGCTCGGATATTTAGACCCTTTACCATTCACCAGATCCCAAGGGAGTAAAACTTGCAAGAAGATTCATTGGCTTGCCTGGTTTCTATAATGAACAATGAGAAAGCCAACTCGATCCTAGTTAAATTTCTCCCAAAACCATGCATCTCCACTCTACGAGAACCAATGCTAACCACAAGTCAAAGCTATAGCTAGATGGATGCAATCACCACCTACTTGAAGGACGGCACATTGCCAGAGGATAGAACCGAAGCTAGAAAACTCCGCACAAAGGTAGCTTGGTACACACTCATCAACGATAGACTGTACAAGCGTGGGTTTAATGTACTGCTGCTGCAATGTATTGACTACGAGGATACAAATTATGTTCTAAGTGAATACATAAGGGAATTTGCGGAAACCACATAGGAGGTAGATCTCTAGCTTACAAGGTGCTTTGCCAGGGATATTACTGGCCAACGGTTTATGATGATTAAACACACTATGTCCGCAGATGTGACAGATTGTAATAGCCGCTTTCTACTCAAATATTCATAAAACACGTACATTATAAAAACATATAAAATAGCATAAAAAGGTTGGGTCCAAATTTTTCTTTTATTAAACATATACATTCTTTTACAAAAAGTTGTATCATGTACAAAGGATTAAAACAAAGTGAACAGTGTAGCCATTTCCCTTCGCTTGTCGACGCCCATCCGACTGTGTCCTCACCTAGATCATGCAAAAACATAGAAAACAACGGGGTGAGCACAACTAATGCTCAGTAAGCAAATCCTCTACTCATCTATCCCCGTAACTCTCTCTCTAATTCTTTCCTTATAATTCTTGTTTACTCTCTCTCTCTCTCACTCTCTTATACTTCTCTCTATTTTCTCTTTCTCGTAACTCTTTTCTACTAACTCTCTTTAGTAGTCATGGCCTCATCTTACGAAAGGCACGGCTGGGACTCGCTCCCGCTCTACGTGACTTCTCCTCATTCTAGCCGATCGGACTCGGTTATGCATGGATTCGGAACCCTTGGCCATGTGAGTATATAATCTCTCTCTCGGGTACTCTCGGGTATAGCCCTCATCCGCATGCACTCTCACGGGCTACACCACTTCTCTCTCTCATACTCATGCCGCTCTCTCAATGCGGCGTACATGCGGGAATACTCTACCTATTACTCATGGGTTCCCCATCGCACAACCTACTATATTCTCTTTTCTCTCTTTTAGTCTCTAGTGCTCAATCTCTCTTTCTCTTTACTATTAGAGTAGCTTATACTCAAATTCTCTACTATTTCTCTACTCTTTTTCTCTAATGCAATTAATGCATATGGATGGCTCATGCTCATTAATGCACTCATGAAATGCAATTGTGCCATGTAGCAATAATTAAGGTTCTCTACTCTTACTCATGCCTTACTCAAGCATTTTATCATACAACTCATGTGCATATAAAACTTTATTGTAACAATAACTCTTCTCTTCTCTTGAACATTCCCAATATGGGAGAAAACTCTCTCATGCACTCTAAATTCCTGTCAAAGAAAACACTTCCAAATAGGTTTACAAAACATCTCCCAAAACTTCATCTAAATCTCCACTTCTCCATACACACTAAAACACTTCTCATACATGAAGTGTATCCAATAACCACAAAATAGCTACTTATCTCAACTAAATTTCTCATCAAGCATACTACATACTTATACATGCATACATCTCTACTCAATCTCTACTCAAAAACTTATTCAAATCTCAACTTGGTTGGATTTACTTACTTTGTGAAAAAGTGACTTCTCTACCACTTTTCCTTCCCCTTGTTGTCTTGTCTTCTCTCTTCAACTTAAAACAACAACAAGAACAATAATAACAATATAAGACTTCAATATAACCATAAGCAAAACTCACATCTAAAGCAAGAATCCTTACCTTAGGATGCTTGAGATGAAATTTCTACTAAAATTACCCAAAAGCTCTCTTAAACTCCTTAGAAATCTTAGGAAAATTGAAGGAAAATTGAGAGAATTTAGAGAATGGGTATGGCGGTGGAACTGAATGAAAATGAAGGGTTTATGTCACTTAACCCTCTTTAGCTCATATTATAACCTTCTTTTCCCATTTTGCCCTTATTCTTAGATGGAAATTCCATCTATATCCTTTGATTCATTGCATTCATACCCCCACACTAACTTATTCTCCATGAAATTTCCTTACATTTTACTCCCCACTTTTCCTGCTAATTAGGGGTAGAATGGTCATTTTGCCCCTATGGAGAATTCTTTAGAAACCTCAAGAAAACTTTTCTGCTGTCCCGTCGCCGTGGCAAAGCAATTCCATCGCCCCAACGAAAACTGACAGAACCGACACCGCAATTACAAAGTCAACGTCGCCGCGGCGAAGACTGTTCTTCCAAAATTCCTCAAATCTCAACCAAATTCAAGGCGAACACTCAACCAACTCAACATACAAACGCAGTTAAAGCTGACTCAATGAACATTTAAGCAATACAGCAAATCTTAAATACGTACCTCAAGTGGGGCGTTACATAGATGCCAGAGATTTATAGATATTCCGCGAGCTCCATCGTAAGAATTGACCACTCTGACAAGCCCATGGCCATTCGCGATTTGGGGCATTGACCTTATTGGTCCTTTGCCTTAGGGAAAAAGAGGCATTAAATTCGCAGTAGTTGCCTTGGATTATTTCACCAAGTGGGCGGAAGTTGAACCACTGGCAACAATAACATCAAGCATGCTAAAGGATTTTGTCTATAAGAACATAATTTGTCGGTTTGGGATTCCCCACACAATAATAACTGATAATGGAAAGCAGTTCGACAGTGAAGATTTCAGGACCTTTGGTATCAAGAAGAGTTTCACTATTGTCTATCGGCCTCAGGCCAATGGACAAGTAGAGGCTGTGAACAAAGTAATCAAGCACACCATAAAGAAGAAGCTCGACGACCTTAAAAGGAGGTGGGTTGATGAGCTGCCAAAAGCTTTATGGTCATACAGAATGACTGCTAAGAGCTCGGTGAGAGAAACCCCATTTTCTTTATCTTATGGATGTGAGGCGATGATCTCGGTTGAAGTAGGAATCAGTTCGTTCCGAAGAGAAGTCTTTAACGAAGAAGCAAACAAAGTCCTTCTTCGCTTGAGGCTAGACCTAATCAAAGAACATCAGACCAAATCTCAGCTAAGGCTCACCTCGTATCAACAGTGAGCCAAGCGATACTTCAATACCAAGGTCAAAAACATAGACTTTGAAGTGGGCGATCTGGTCTTTAGAAATGTCGTCCAAGGTATTCAAAACCCGAACTTAGGGGCACTTAGGCCCAAATGGGAGGGTCCCTTCAGGATATTCGAAAAGCTCAAACCAAGATCTTTTCACCTAGAACACCTCAACGACAAAGCAATAATGTGAGCCTGGAACATCGAGAGCACTAGCGAAGGTATTACCAATAAGCAGCTTAGGTTTCACTTGTTCTTATGTTCTGCATTCATGTTCGTTGTAAGGCCATTCACGGCCAAAATACTTTATCAATAAACGAAGTATTATGCATTATTTTCTATGATTCATTGTTAACATCTTAAGATCATTAGCATTTTACTAAATCACAACCTAAGCAATGATATTCTTAAAAAAAAAAAAAAAAAAAAACTTGGAGTCAAGAGTCCAGGAAAGGCAACTTATCTCGAACAAGCCATGCCAAAATCCAACTTTTTGAGGGTGAAACATCCCCAAATCGACGAAGTTAAACTTAAAATTAATTTTTTCAAGGAAAAACATGTCGATGGAAATTGGCCTTAAGCCAGGGCCCAAAAAACTTGAAAGGGCGATAAAGTCCAAAATCGAAGTTGAATAGCGCATACGATTTCCTCATACAAATCTAAAAAAGCTTATTAAGAAGCGAGCTATGCATAACTTTAAGCAAATTCAGATTTAGTGTTACAAGTCCTACTAGGATGACAAATCAACTCCGTAGAAGTATAATAAATATTTCTTGACATGGAAACAATAAAAGTTTCTTTCATTGATTGAGTTTAATTACAGAGGCAATAACAAAACAAAAAAAAAAAAGAGAAAATGACTCTTCAAGTGAGTGGGGGAGCAAGAGCTTCATCCTCGACCTGTCCAGGAAGGTCGTCGCTGAGAGGAAGAGATGACTCATTAACAAAAGGAATGGTGACTTTCTCTCCAAGGGCGAGAACCTCAGTTGATGGAATTATGGTCAGGGGAGTTGGATCCTCGACCTGGAGCTAGGGCTCGGCCTCCTTTGACCTCCCCTTGATCCTCGCCTTCTTCCTCGGACTCGTCTGAGTAAACATAGGTCTCCCCTCGAGGTTCAACCCTCATCCTTTTGATTTCTTTCTGATAAGCTCGGGGAAGGAAAGAAAAGTCGATTGAAGGATGGGCTTCCCACAATTTTTGGACGAGGAAGACAGATGTTTCCCAAGCTTGAATAGTAATGGCCTCGTTCAACTCGTCAATCTGAAGCCCGAGCTGTCAAGCCTTAGCTTTGGCCTCTTGGCGACTCGCCACCTCTTGGCCAAGGTCGAGCGAAGATCGTTTGGACTTGGCCTCCCAGCTCACGGCAGCCTTCTAAGCCGAGGATAGCTCAGAGTTCAATTTGTTGTTGGCATTCCATCACTGTGCCAAAGTCTCCACGACCTCTATTGCCTTAGCTTCCGCCTTAGCCCTAGCACCCTCATTCATTTTTAGGTTGTCAAAGAATTCCCTTTCCTTGACCTGGAAGGTTGCAACTTTCCCCTAAGCTACTCGAGCTCAGCACGCATGGCTTCCTTCTCCTTCTCTGCAAGCTTAGCCCTAGCTAGAGCGTTCTCCTTCACCGTCTCCATAGCCTTCCATTTCCAGTGGTTTGCCTCTAAAGTGTCATTGCATTCATCGTCCAAAAGTCTGCTTGCCATGGCAACCTGAAAAGAGAAGATGAGTCAATAAGAAGCAAGAATAGCATGCAAAAGAAAAGGGGGCACGAACTATTGGCACCTTCGCTGCGTAACTGCAAGTTAAAGCTAACATTGGGAAGGAGACGAGTCCCTGATAGCTGCGAATGTTCACGGGGTGATGCAATCCCTGGCCACTACGGCCCCAACACCAATATGGTCGGGGAGTTGGTCGATCAGCCTGTCGATCGTAGTTTGGGCTGCTTCGTCTATTTTCTTATTCTTTGATTGGGACAAGCCAGGTTTACTCTCCCCAGCAGCACCTACCTCACCAGCAGGAGCAGATTTCTTCTTGGCCAAGCTTTTGGCCATTTTTTTTTTAAGGCCGCTGGCTTACGTAGTGACCTCTTTGCCCGAGCCATCATACCACTCGGGTGCTTTATTTTTTCCTAGGTCTCCAATTGGCTTAGTCATCTTCTTTGCTAGCCCTTTTTGGGGCTCTGTAACGATTTTCCTGCCAACTGCTTTAGTGGCAATCATGGACTTCTTTGCGCTTAGGCCTCCCCCTAGCTCGCCACCGGCGTGCTTTGAGTTGACGATGTCCACAGGATATTTCATCCCTGAAGTAGCCAAAGCCTTTGTGGTGGCCGCAAAGGCAGCCGTTTTCTTCTTTTTTGGTTTTTTGGCACACCTTTCTATAAGCAAAAAGGCGAACGAATTAGCAATCTATTTGCGTGGAAAAGCAAACGCAAGCAAGTAACAACTTAACATTTCTCTAAAAGTGCTAGAAAACTGGCCTCATCCCGATAAAAACCATACGCTTTTAGTTGAGGAAGCATGAGAAGCTCGTTAACATTGCGCTGATTGTCCAAAAGATTGCTAAAACATTGCAGCCTCTGTAAGCTCGCATCTAGAAGATAATTCTTCTCGATGTTAACTGTAAAAACAAAACTGGATGATAAGTTTGAATGTACAGCTTGAGAACAATCCTCGTATGCACACAGGAAGCCCGAGCCTTACTCACTTCAACAGCGAAGACACTGGTCTCCCGAGCTTCATAGAAAAAGAACTATGAATTCCAGTGTGGAACTTTCTTCGAGACGTCGACTAGCCCGTTGAAACGTACTCTCCTCACTTTGGAAAGGTAGTACGTCTGGTCTTGCCCTTTTTTGAGCCTATACAAGTGAACGAGCTCTTAGACGAACGGCTCGCCCAAGTCAGCGATCATGTACGCGATGTACATCGCGATAATGATCACGTAAGAATTGGCCGTCAGTTGAAGAGGAACAATGTTGAATCGCCTCAACACATTATTGATGAAGTAGTGCGGGGGAATGGATACCTCGCACCTAAGGAGAGTCTCAGAGGTTGCTACCCATCCATGTGGGGGGTTCTTCCGAGAATATCACCGTGGAACCATCAAGTTAACTGTGGCATGTAGAATGCATTCAAAATCCTCGAGGGTGATCGAGGATTATGGTTCTCTTCGTAGCCCATGGGCTAGAGAAGACGAGGAGTGAGCCAGCTGAATCAAAGCACGATCGGACGAGCCCGTAGCTTTAAGTTCCGAGCTTCGTGCAACAAATTCTTCAGAGACCTCAGGAGACACATCCTCAAGGGTTGCCAAGCCTACCGACAAATCAAAAATTCGGTCTATGGTATGACTACTAGAGGAAGACATGGTTGCAGCTCGCTTTTGGATACCTGAAAAAAGAAGCGAACATGTGTTAGAGCTCGAATAAATCGGCAACCATTCCACACTCGCTTCTATTTCAGGCACCTGAGATAGCTCGCACAATATAATAAAGGTACGCGACCTACCCGGGATACCAACGGCCATCGCGTTAAACCTCTCTAAAACTTGAGACCACTGGAGACGTAACCAAAAACCCTACGAAAACCTTAAAACATCCAATGTGGCCACCACAGTAGCCACCCTTTGATGCAAAAATCAGAAAAACAGAAGAAAATACGGGAAAGAGCCTTACTAGAATAAGGAAAGTGTAGGGAACTCATGAGAAAAACCACTACGACGACGTAAGAACAACGACAAAGGAGAACCAGAGTCAAAATGACTTTTGGAGTAACTATTTTGAGGTTTTTTGCCAACTTTTATTATGGTTTGCATGGAAGACGAAAGGGCGGGATTTAATCGTGGCCGTCGACTGACAGTCGATCTTGACCCTTCATTCATCAAGCAATCTCAGCCCGTAGACGTGGCCACGTGTCAACCATCCGCAAGGAGCGACGAATCGTCAGATTGCTATAATGATAACCGTCGCCGCACGTTGCCTCGACTTCATATGTGAACAGTTGTCGTCGCCCATGCACGACGAAACATAACTGACAAAGGCTGCTGCATTTAATGCGACACAACTACGCAAAAATTACCTCTATGCCCTGACTATTCATATTCTGAGTTTTGACAAGTACCATGAGGAATAAAGATCCAAGTATGAGGTACATCGGCCAAGCACAAGGTCAATCATGGGGGCTCAGTTGAACACACACTCGGAGACTCACTGTTGAAGCCGAGCTTGGTGTTGTTGATTTTCGCAAGTGTACGAAATTGTGCAAGTAATAAAGTGTATATAATACGGATATCGAACCCAAGGGGATTACTATTATCAATTATCAATTAAACTATCCTATTACTATTTGATCAATCCAAATTTTATCAAGGAAAACCTAAACTAAATTAACAATTAAATTTAAAAAGAAAACTGAATCGAGAACAATTAAAATAAACCTTTGGGTAAAAACAAGATAACTAGACCTAGGGCATAGACTTCTCACCAACTCTTATTCATATGTATCGATCTCTTATGCTAATTTTTATTAAGCTCTTCCTACAGGTCAAACTCCCTAAATTTCCAATAACTTTCTCTCGAAAAATTATCAAATTAACCCCTAATTACTAACTCGAATTATCTCTAATTAGATTTAAGTAATTGGAGATTATTACGCTCTATGGAGTTTACCAAAACCTCACAAGTCATGGTAACCTATCTCTAGCGTTCGATCAAAATATAATTTTGCTACCGTAGACCAACTAAGTATCATCTCTCGATCTCAACCTAGTCCATTAGTTCATTCAATGTAACGCCCCACTTGAGGTACGTAGTTATTGTTTCCTCTTTCGCCCTCATTTGAGTTGTTTTTGGTAATATTGTTTGATAGTTATTAGTATGAGTGTTGTGTGGTTAATTGCCTTGAAATGGGTTAAAAATAGAAGAAGTGTAGTATGCCGAGCTTCGCCGGGGCGAAGAAGAATCTTCGCCGCGGCGAAGATGTGTTGAAACCACCGGAAACTCTCTGGACGGTTTCGCCGCGGCGACAGAAGTTTCTTCGCCGCGGCGACAGGCCGATTAAAATGTTGCTCAAGTTTTAGATATTTTCTTCCCTAAGGGCAATTTGACCATTCTACCCCTAATTAGCAGGAAAAGTGGGGAGTAAATTGTAAGGAATTTTCATGGAGAATATGTTGCTATGGGGGTGTGTTTGTAATGAATCAAAGGATATAGATGGAATTCCCAAAGAAGAGTAAGGGCAAAATGGGAATGCTTGTGTTTATATTTCATTAAAAGGAATTAGAATTAACAAACCCCTCATTTCTTCTTCTCAAACGCAACTCTCCATCTTTACTCCTCTCAACTTCTCTTCTCTTTTGATCAAGGAATTCCAAGGGGTTTTTGAAGTGATTTGAGGTAGAAAAGCAACCTAAGGCTTCCTAAGGTAAGAATCTCTACTTAAGTTGTGTGATTTGGGAGTTTTAACCCATATTGAAGTTTGAGGGTTTTCATTCTTTTGGTTAAGATTAGAGGGAAAGTCAAGCTAAACAAGTGAAAGGAAGAATTTGTGAAGTCTCTCCATAACAAGGTAAGTAAAACCCAACCCAAGTTGAGATTCATGAAATTTCTTGATTAGGGTTTTGATAGAAATGATGTATGTATGTGATGTGCATGTAATATGCCATGTATGGAGTATTAAATGGAGATTTCTATGCTTTGTGAATGTTAATACCTTGCAAATATGAGAAATGGGTTGTTGGGTTGACAAGGTAGTTGAGATGGATTTGAAGGGGTGTTATGAAACCCTTTTTGGAAGTGTGTTGTTTGACAGGTTATTATGACTTTGTGAAGGGGTTTTTCCCCATTTTGGATGGTTAGGAAAAGTTTTAGATTCATGGCTATGATAGAGTTTTATAGTGCACATGAGTTGTTTGATGAAATGCCTAATAGAGGTTTGAGTGTGAGTAATGAACCTTAATTCTTGCAACATTGCATGTTGGCATTTCATAAGTGCATTAGTAGAGATGAACCATCCATAGGCATTAATTGTGCATTGAGAAGTGACCTAAGAAAGAGTAGGAAACTTTGTGTATGCACTTGCTCTATGAGTAGAGAACTTGGTGGATGCAACTACTCTAAGGGTAGAGAGAATGAGAAGTGCTAGAGTAGAGTGAATGAGAAGAGTATTAGAAATGGGTTGATGCTTTGTGATCATCACCCGACAGTTATGAGAATCGGGTTGATGCTTTGTGATCACCACCCGAATAGCCATTAGAAATGGGTTGATGCTTTGTGATCATCACCCGATAGGTATTAGAAACGGGTGGATGCTTTGTGACCATCACCCGGTTAGTTATTAGAAAAGGGGTTGATGCTTTGTGATCATCACCCGATATTTATTAGAAATGGGTTGATGCTTTGTGATCATCACCCGACAGTGATTAGGAACGGGTTAATGCTTGGTGATCGTTACCCGAAAGTCATGAGGAACGGGTAGGTGCTATGTGGTCTCCACCCGATAGTTACGAAAACCGGGTAGGTGCTTCGTGATCCCCACTCGGTAGTCACTAAGAACGGGTTGGTGCTGTGTGAATTCCACCCGATAGTCATGAAGAGTGAGATGGTGCTGTGTGAACGCCATCCGGCCGTACCTCCGGTAAGATGAGGCCATGACGTTTAGTAGGAAACAACAGAAAGTGTGAGGAAAGAATTAAGAGTAATACATACGGGGATAGACAGATAGAGGGTTTTACTTACTGAGCATTATTTTGTGCTCACCCCGTTATTTTCCTTTGTGGATGCAGGTTCTAGGTGATGACGCAGTCGGAGGGGCATCGGCAAGCGAAGAGGAATAGCTACACTATTTTCCCCTGTTTTGTCTTTTAAAATGTATTTTTGTAAACAGTAATCTTTGTGTATAAAAGACATATGATTTCTAATGAAAAGAAATTTTTGGGGCCCAATTTTATATTGTTATTATACATGCATTGTACCAGTTTTCAGTAGATGTTACATTCAATTCCCGGGCCCTTAAGAATCAAAAGCATTAAGTATAATAGAAAAACTTAGGAAGAATTATAAAAATTAACAATCAAAGATCAATACATAATCAAGAGATTGGGCTACATCTTAGCCCTAGAGAATAAAATTAGTTCATAATAAACATGAAAGAAGCAACCATGTTTATTAAAACATTCATCATGAGTTTATAAGAAAAGAACAAGGAAAACTTCTCTATATTGTGAATCAAAGCTCCAGAACTTCTGTTACTTCTCTTCTTTGCAGATTTTTTCTCCCTTTCTTCTCACCAAAGAATCCCCCAAATAATACTAAAAGACTTCTATTTATATCCCACAAGGGTTAGGGTTTTGTTTTTCCTTAATTCTCTTTGATTTAGAACCCTTAATCTATTCTCCTACCTAAAAACGGATAACAAGTTAGTAACTTTCGTGACGGCACAGTAGCTGCTGCCTTTCTTCCCTCATCATTCCACTGTTCTTCATAGATGTTGATTGTTGGACTCGATAACTATAGTATTTGGAAAAATGTTAAACATATGAAATGTAGCCCTTTGAATAAGATTTCCAACGGTCTAAGAATGGTCTTAATCTGAGTTCTACACCTCAAGATATTCTCAAAATACCAAGGCATGCACAAGCTAGAAGGTAATCTAGAATCTTCTCTTTACTTTAACTTCCATAACTTCTTCAATTCAACTCCGATTTTTGATCCGTTTGTTTCCACTTGTCACTCATTCCGTTGCCAACATGATTCTTCATCCAAGCATAACATTTAAGCACTAGTAACCTGAAAAACCTCAAAAACACCCGTGATCCTGTAAAAGGTAGTTATGAAAATATTAAGCAACTTCACCAAATTAAGCCTAATTTCCCACAATTAATCCCCAAAAACCACTAACTAAATTTGTATTTTCAAGCTCTTATCACAACCCCCAACCAGCTTCTTGCTAGTCCCTAGCAAGCTACGCGATAGAACAAGTCCTTTAGCTTGAAAACACAAACAAAATAAAGTCTATATCTAAACTATCCTAAATCACTTCCGTAGATTGTCACGGTTGCATTTAGCATATGCAACAAACCTTTAAACCCCTAGGCGGCCCTAATTGGATGAGTTATAGTCTCATGAGGGTTTCCAGCGATGATACCCACAAACATCCAAACCTAACCTCACCTAGACTCAAAACTAACGACTCAAACAAACATTTTAGGATCCATGCATATAATAGTCTCAAAAATTGTGACAATGTGAACAAATCGAATAACTAACAACACGCAAAGAAAAAGAAAAAGTGAATTTCAACTATACTTTTGTTATTGACTCTCTCATAATCATTCACAAACCATTCATCCAAAAACCCAGATGATTTTATCATAGCTTCCATAGACAAAATACGAAAATAAAACAAATGTGCAATCAAACTCCATAGGCTCACTTTTCAAACCACTTTCCACTAATGTAGAATCCAATCACTACCTCAGATCATTAGGTCTTTTTAATGGTTGCAATGTTAGGCTAGGGTAATGGTTTATGAAAGAACAGAAAGGATTTTCTAACAAAATGTAAAAGACTTAATATTTTACAATAAATGACCATGAACAATCTCTTTCTTGCTTCCTTTCTCATTCACCCTTTACCCTTTCACATTGATTGAACTCTTCCTTCCAACTATAGCACAAACCCTCATGTAATGTACCTCATTTCAAGTTCTTCTCCCAAGCTACTTCTTCCTATTTTTCTACAATTTTTTTTTTTCAATTTTTTTTTCAATTTTTTTTTTTTTTTTTGGATAGTAACTCAAAAAAATTCATCTACCCCACCTTGCTTCTACTATCAATTTTTTTTTTCTTTTCACAACCCCCAACCTATCTCATTGCACATACTCAGATTGTGGTCCAAAAGATATATTTATTTTCTTCAACCACACTTCTTTTCATGAGTTTTTCCTATAAGGTCACCCTAAATTAAGTCTCTCACAATATGATGAGTCGGAAAGTGTTTTAGGCTTCATCGTCAAGGTGAGATATAGTAGGTTTACAACAAAAAAATAAGGCTTACCAAGTGTATATATAGGCTCAAAGAGTTACCTAGGGATAAAATAATATAGGTTGGCTTGAAAGGCTCAATCGTTCCAAAGAAAATTGCCTAAATCATATCCTAAGCAATGCAGATTCTAGGATTTTGCCTCAAGTGGTTATCAAATGAGTTCTAGTGTTTATGCCCAATTTTCACAAAAAAAAATTATTGCCCATGAAAACACACATAAAACGTCTCTAAGTTTCCGAATTATTCAACCAATCAAACTCATTCCCAAGAGAGTTATAACTAAATGCAATTGTCATCTACTATCATCTTCACATTACGCGAAAGTTAATAAAATCTCAATGTTACAAATTCACTATCATGGTCTTATCATTGACTTATGTTTGAGGACCATACCTAAAACAATTTCACCGAAAAGCTTTTAAAGAGATAATTCAAAGCACAAAAACAATTTGACCATAAGAAAATATTCCTTACCCCCAATGTTACAGATGATCATTGTCCTCAATGTGCAGAGAGAACAACCACACTACCTTTCGTGCGCAACATTTATGTGGAGATAATCTTGTGAAGGCATGCATATTGTTTGTTGTATCCAATAGTCATCGGGAATCTAATCCAAGAGAAAACAAACTATGTGCCATGCTTGGCCAATTTAGAGTGCATAATGAAACTTATGGGTGAATACAAATGATTAACATGCCAAACCACACTAAATTTGTCACAACTTAAATCCTTAAACGACAATCCGTATAAAACCTACATCAAACAAACAAGCCATATGAGAATCGAAACAACACAAAAATAAAAGTACATAAAGCGAAGGAAATAACATGTAATGCAACACATCAATTTTCCTTTTCCAACTAGAGCTCATCTCATTGCTTATTCCTCCATGCTTTCATCGGACGTCTCCTCGTTGTCTTCTTCATCAGCCTCACTCGGGTGATAAATCATCTTGCTCAATTTGTACCTTTAAGTTTCACACCCTGCTTGCTCCATTTGATCTTGTTGCATGTTGAAGAGAACTTGAAATTGAGCATTCATCCATTCGGTTTGTTGACGTTGATAATCGCCTATGGCGTCCACCATATCATACAAACTCTCATCTTGGTCCTCTTGTGGAGCTTTTGAGGATGAAGCACCCGCTAATCCAGTTAGCTTTTTCTGTCCTATTGAGAGTTTGTTCATGTACTTATAAGTCAAACAAATGCTAGGGTGAATCACCTTTTCTCTCGAAGTATGAGAAACTCCCGTTTGATGACATAGTGCCGTCACGAGTTGCCGGAAGGAGTAGCTCGTGTTAAGATTGTTGGCACAAGATAACATTTGAGACAAAATTATGTTACCCACATTCAGCTACTTCTTTGTCACATTACAGTAAAGCAAGATTCCCCTCACTCGATCCACAATACTATTGTGGGTTGTTGGCATCAATCTTGTGTACATGAAACATTGCCACACACGAGTAGCATTGCAAAGATTTCCTGCGGAAAATTTCTTATATCGGTCACCCACCATGACCCACTCTGCTTGTCCCTTTGTCAGTCTCCTAATTACCTTGTCATAATCGACATTTTTCAAGTACTCCTCATATTCGTCCTCTTCGACTTGTGGCAATTCATAGTATTGGTTAATTGTCTCAGCATCAAATTTTACCTCTTTTCCTCGAACTCTCGTCTTCCCATTGTAATTGTCAGGTAAGTTAGCATAGAATTCTTCTACAATTGGATCAACGGCTGACGGAGGTGTTTGAGTGAATTTATGCCAACCTAATTTCTTGACTATGTCAATTATTTCTTCTATGTCATCATCATCAAAATCCATGCCCCTTTCTTGTATGAAACCCCTCACTTTTTGTTGAGCATCTTCAAAGCTTCCCTTAGCTTTTCCACTCACAAACTTAGGATCATGCACTTGACTACCCTGCCCACCTCTCACTTTTCGCTTGGGAGCTATTTTTGGAGCCATGAAAAATTATTTTTTTCTATTTTCAACGCAATGAACTGCCACCATTCACTATTAAACAATCACCCAATTCTTCAACTAAGCTTGAACTTATCCCCCTTAAACACCAATGTTTCCATCAACAAAATAATTTCAATCAAAGTCACCACCAATTCAAATCAACAACACCATGAACGACAAGGAATGATTGAAAATCCACACAAGAACATTGCACATCACCCTTATTCTAAAATTTTCTCAACCACGAATTTGCATCCAAAATCACCAAGCAATCTTGCCAAATCAAGTAATAGGAAGCCAAATTCGTGAATATGGAGTGTAGAAATACTTATTTGTGTTGGAAAGAGACAATCTTGCTCATCAATTCCACCAATTTCTCTTGAAATTGAAAATCCCCAATTTCACAACCCTAACTCCACCAAGAGAATTTGCTTGAATTTCCACTTGGAATCCTTGCAAAAGAGGAAGAAAACTTAGAATCAGGATGTGATTTGGAAGAAGGATGAGTTTTTTTAGATGAAAGAGGTGAAAAGGTGGTGAAGAAAAACGAAAAAAAAAAACCCCAACAATTTTTAGTTTTTTTTTCTCTGTTTTCTAGCGTTGGTGTGTGTGACGAACTGCTGGGTTTAAAAACCCAGCAGCATGCGACGCACACATGTTTTTTCCTTTTTCTTTTTTTTTTTTTGTTCTTTTTTTTTTTACGAAAAAATTAAAAATAAAATATAAAATAAATAAATGCATGGAAAATGAAAATGAAGGAAAATAAAATAAAAATAATTTAAAACATGGGTTGTCTCCCACGAAGAGCTTAGTTAACGTCCTTAGCTTGATGCCTTTTTATGTTCACTTTGGTTCGTGGAGAAAAATCGAAACTCTATCTTCTTCTGATTCATGCTCAACATAGGGTTTTAATCTTTGTCCGTTGACTTTGAATGTCCCTTTCACCGGATGATGAACTTCGATGGCCCCATGCGGAAAAATCTTACTTACAATGAATGGTCCGGACCATCTTGATCGTAACTTTCCTGGAAAAAGTCTAAGTCTCGAGTTGAATAACAAAACTTGTTCTCCTATTCTGAACTCCTTTTTCACAATGTGCTTATCATGCCACAGTTTGTCTTCTCTTTATAAATCCGAGAACTTTCATATGCTTTGTGGCGAAATTCCTCCATCTCATTGAGTTGCAACAATCTCTTCGCACCTACCGCCTTTGGATCAAAATTTAGTATCTTCATAGCCCAGTAAGACCTACGCTCGAGCTTAAAAGGCATGTGACATGCTTTTCCATATACTAACCTATATGGCAACATCCCTATTGGCATTTTGAAAGCCGTTCTATACGCCCATAGTGCATCATCCAATTTGGCGGACCAATCTTTCCGAGAGGCATTCACAGTTTTCTCTAGGATTCTCTTCAACTCCCTGTTAGACACCTCCACTTGCCCACTTGTTTGCGGATGATGTGGTGTTGCAACTCGATGTGTAACTCCATACTTACTAACCAATGTCTCAAATTGTCAGTTACAAAAGTGAGCTCCTCCATCACTGATGATAGCTCTAGGCATGCTAAATCTTGTGAAGATGTTCTTCTTTATGAACTTGACTACGACACGAACATCGTTGGTCGGTAGTGCCACAGTTTCCACCCATTTTGAGACATAATCTACAGCCACAAGAATGAAACGGTTAGAAAAAGAAGATGGAAACGGTCCCATGAAATCTATTCCCCATACATCAAATATTTGCACTTCTAAAATGTTACTAAGAGGCATTTTGTTTTTCCTAGAAATATTCCCAACCCTTTGACACATATCACAAGCTCGAACATAATTAAATGCATCTTTAAAGAGAGAAGGCTAGAAAAATCCTAATTGAAGAACTTTAGAGGCTATTCGTGTTGCTCCCAAATGCCCTCCGACCTCTAGAGAATGGCAATGTCAAAGTACATTCTCCATCTCCTCCTCTGGCACACATCTCCTGACCATTTGATCCGTACATTGCTTGTACAAGAATGGATCCTCCCAAAAGTAATGTTTCAAGTTGGAGAAAAATTTCTTCTTCCTTTGGTATGTCATTTCGGGAGGTAGCACCTTGTTTGCTAAGTAATTGGCGATGTCAGCAAACCAAGATCCATCTTGCACCGCAAATAATTGCTCATCTGGGAAATGTTCATTGATAGGCTTTTCGTCATTTTGATCGTCTTCCCTTCTTTCCAGTCAAGATAGATGGTCCGCTACTTGATTCTCAGTTCCTTTCTTGTCTCGGATTTCCAAGTAAAACTCTTGAGGAAGTAACACCCATCTAAGCAAATTTTGGCTTGGAATCCTTCTTTGCTAGAAGGTACTTCAGAGCTGAATGGTTGGTATGTACGATGACCTTTGTACCTAGCAAATAAGAACGGAACTTGTCAATTGCAAAAACAACAGCTAAAAATTCTTTCTCTGTTGTAGCATAATTCAATTGTGGTCCAATCAATGTCTTACTAGCATAGTAAACAACATGCAAAATTATACCTTTTCGTTGCCTAATACAGCTCCTATTGCATAGTCACTAGCATCACACATTAATTCAAAAGGTAATTCCCAATCGGCCCCAACAATTATAGGAGCAGATATCAATTTAGCTTTTAGGTACTCAAATGCTTCTAAACACTCTTTAGTAAAATTAAAAGGTGTATCCTTAGCTAATAAATCACAAAGAGATTTAGAGATTATGGAAAAGTCCTGGATAAATATCCTATAGAAACCGGTGTGTCCAAGGAAGCTTCGAATGTCTTTCACAGAATTTGGGGGTGGTAACTTCTCGATGACCTCCAGCTTTGCTCAATCCACTTCGATCCCATTGAAGGAGATTCTATGGCCTAGTACGATTTCTTCTTGTACCATGAATTGACATTTCATCCAATTTAGTACTAGATTGGTCTCCACACATCTCTGCAAAACTAAAGAAAGGTTAGATAAACAAGAGTCGAAGGAATTACCTACCACAGAGAAGTCGTCCATAAAAATCTCAATAGAGTTTCCCATCATATCTGAGAAGATGGACATCATGCAACGTTGAAAAGTGGCTGGTGCGTTGCAAAGTCCAAACGGCATCCTTCGGTATTCAAATGTTCCATATGGGCATGTGAATGTGATCTTTTCTTGGTCTTCTAGTGCTATTGCAATCTGATTGTATCCTAAGTATCCATCTAGGAAACAATAGAATGCATGGCCTGCTAATCTCTCTAGCATTTGATCGATGAACAGAAGTGGAAAGTGATCTTTGAGTGTCGTAGAGTTAAGCTTACGATAATCAATGCACACTCGCCACCCTGTAACCGTTCTTGTTGGAATAAGTTCATTGTTGTTGTTTTGCACCACAGTCATTCCTCCCTTCTTTGGTACAACTTGGACCAGACTTACCCATGCACTATCCAAAATTGGGTAAACAATTCCTGCATCACAGTCACCTTGTAACCGTTCTTGTTGGAATAAGTTCATTGTTGTCGTTTTGCACCATAGTCATTCCTCCCTTCTTTGGTACAACTTGGACTGGACTTATCCATGCACTATCCAAAATTGGGTAAACAATTCCTGCATCCAGCAACTTTAAAACCTCTTGTCACCACATCTTGCATTACTGGATTGAGTCTTCTTTGCGGTTGCATCGTCGACTTGTAACTTTCTTCCATTAAAATCTTGTGCATGCAAATTGATGGGCTTATACCTTTGATGTCTGCAATTGTCGATCCAATAGCTGTCTTGTATGTCCATAGTGTTAGAGTAGATGCCCTAGAGCCAATCAATTATTGTAGAATTGACTCTTTGTAATAATGTTCATTAATCAATAAAAGGCATTTTATTCTATATCGCATAAATCATTATTATTGCAATATGTATTGATATATGTCCTTAGAATGGTAGAACCGTGACGAAGGCATCAAGTGTTTCAAATCTTGATAGTGAGAACCCTATGAGCACATATGGGGGCCATTCTAGAAACGTCCGTAGCCCCAATATTATTCTGAAGTAAGGGCACAAATAATATGGTAAGGTTATTATAGTGTTGAACGACCCCATCGAAAGGCAGTGATTGATCTCACTTGTCAAGGTTGTTTGGTGATAACTTGGTGCAACACATGGGTGCTTGCTGTAGGCGAATACACCGCAGCAAGTTCACTGGACTGACCCACCAGAGGATTCCATATGGATGTTAACCCCAGTGTCTATGGAACAAATCCTCTAATGAATGGTGGTACATGTGATCCTTAGACTTGAGATCACCGGAGCGCCTTGTGCACCGATTGGTGCAGTTTGACACTAGTCTAATGTAGTTCTATTCAGAGCTGTCAATACGGTGGTGATTAGCTGCATCAAGGAGTTTATCAAGACTATGGTGGATTGACAGAGGATTCATCACTGTCGGGTACAAGAGAAGTTATCTCACGGAGTAATTCAATGTATGGCAATGACACTAAAACTGTGGCCATAGTGGGATTGAGTCATTGCTCTATTCGGATTATAATACATGTCATTGGTCCAAAAACTAAATACATAATATCGAGAGTAACCAAAGGTTGACACTATTTTTATGCCTTCGTCTCGTTGAGATAACTAATGATGAAAGGATCGAATTGTACGGTAATCATATCGTTGACAGGTAGCTACTTTGCTGAATCTGAATCTATCAGGTGGCCATGATGCCTTGCTAGGGGCCAATCTTCGTTTGTGTATTAGTAAGATGATTAATTGGTGTTAATCGCGATACTATACACTGCTGGTATGATGAGGAGCCTATGGGTCACACACATAGAAGATAATTTAAGACTCAGTAAAAAAGAAGGGCGTTTTTGTCTTTTTAAGGCGAAAGGGTATTTTGGTAATTTCACAGTGCAATTAAATTTGCTGAGGTCTTAGCCTTTATTTAATTTATTATAAGAATTAAATAAGTGAAATTACGTTTAAATATGTGTTCACATATATTTAATTAAATCATCATTATTATTAAATGTTAATATATAGATTAAATATATATTAATTGATTTTAATTGAGATAATGATGAAATAAAAAATAAAATATCTAATTGGGAGTGTTTGGTATCATGGGGTGTTGGGTTGGAGCCCAAGCCTATTCCATATGGGAATAGGGCATTAAAGTAACACTATAAAAGAAAAGGTAATTGTAAAAGTGTGTGTGATTTTTCATTAGTTTATTTTTCTTTGAAAAACACAAACACAGCAACCCCATTTCCTCTCCCACAGCAGAATCCATTTTTGCCTAAAATCAATTTCATTGATTTTTCTTCTTTATCTTAAAGCTAAGGAGGATCTAGCAAATCCCTCCTTAGTTCTTTGTGATTGTCTTCGTGTAGACTTCATAAGTTCGATCCTACACTTGGGTCGGTAGCAAAACGTTCATTGACAAATTTGGAGGAGCCTCCAAACGTGCGTATGTTTTTCTAAACTCATGATTAATTTCTGCAGATTTCTATTTTAACATAAACTGTAAAATTGTACCTTTGATCTTGGCTCAATGGGAACGATCCTTGTTATTATGATTTTGTTTTCCGCTGCGTATATGGGCCGTTTCCTAACACGTAGCACCCTTAATAGCCTTTCCTCCTCTACATCACTCAAAGAAGCATTAATAATAACAGGATAAAACTTTGAATCTTCTAAAAATGCATACCTCAAGTGAGATGGAAGTTATTTAAGTTCGAGTTTCGGAGGCTCCTTTATTGATGAATTGGAGTGACTTTCTATTGCATTAATCTCAAATAACTTCTTAGTGGGCGAGGATGTCATTGATGGTAGAGAGTTTAAGAAACTTAAACACCCTTTCAACTCTTCTCCATCCACTTCATCTTCATTTGTTCTTGCATGAACTAGACAATTCTCTAAAGGGAAGCTGGGGTAATTTTCTTCCATGGTTTTGGCAATGACATTATCAAGGACACTAATTTCAAAACAAGTATTGCCCTCAGATGGGTACTTCATGGCATCAAATACATTAAACTCTACTTGTTCATCCTCCACTCTTAAGATTAGCTTCCCCTGGTGAACATCTATTAAAGTTTTACCCGTAGCTAGAAAGGGTCTTCCTAGAATTAGAGGTACTTCCCGATTTTCTTCTATGTCAAGAACAATAAAGTCCACTAGGAAAATCAACTTATCTACCTTGATCAATATATCTTCTACTACTCCCCTCGAGTATTTTATAGACCTATCAGCTAGTTGAAGATGGACTGTGGTTGGTTTTACTTCCCCTAGGCCTAGTTTCTTATAAATCGAAAATGGCATGAGATTAACACTAGCCCCTAGGTCACATAAAACTTTATCAAAATGAACATTACCTATTGTGCAAGGAATTGTGAAACCCTCTGGATCTCTGAGCTTTTGTGGTAATTTCTTCAATAACAATGCGCTGTACTTTTCCGTAAGCATCACTGTCTCATGTTCTTCAAATCTCCTCTTTTTGGTGATAATCTCCTTCAGAAACTTCGCATACTTCGACATTTGCTCTAACATATCTACAAAAAGAATGTTAATATGTAAAGTTCTAAAAATGTCCATAAACTTACAAAATTGCTTATCCAATCTCTGTTTTTGCACTCTGTGAGGATACGGGAGTGTCGAGTCATTGTTTGTCAAAGCTTGGGCATTTTTGACATTTTTTTCTCTTGTGCCCTCTTTTTCTTCTTCGAGATTTTCCTTTGTTTCGTCTTCCTTCCTTACCTCCTTCAACTCCTCACCACTTCTCAGTATGATAACATTAACTCTCTCCTTCGGATTCTTCTCTGTATCGATTGGCAATGTCCCTTAAACTCTTCCCGCTAAAATATTGTGGATTTGCCCAATTTGAGTCTCAAGGTTCTGAATAGAGGCTGATTGATTTTGAACCAGGACGTCTGTCTTCTTAAACCTCTTGCTTGTCTCTTCAATGAACTTGGTCAACACATTCTCTAAACTAGATTTTAGCTCTTGAGGTTGAAAAACAGGAGCTTGTTTTTGTTCATTGTTGTTGCTCCATGATAAGTTTGAGTGTTTCCTCCATGCTAGATTACATGTATTGGAATATAGATTCCCTTGTCCCCTTTGGAAATTATTGACGTAATTGGCTTATTCAGGCTGAGCAAACGGGTTCCCTTCTTGGCAATCCTTTGATGAATGATTTCCTGCACAAAGGTCACATATTAGAGAAGAAGATTCAATTGCATTTACTTTTAACACATTACCTAATTGCTTCTGGATGTTCGAAAGTTGAGCAGCCAATGCACTGTAACTGTCAAATTCGTGCACTCCCACTGATTTCCTTATTGAAATTCTCTCTAGAGTCCTCATATAGTTATTGTTCACCATCACCTCAATCAGATTGTATGTGTCCTCTGGCTTTTTATTGTTCAAGGCTCCCTCACTTGTAGCATCAATCATAGCTTGAATAGTTGGTAGCAACCCTTGGTAGAATGTTTGCACTTGCGACCAGAGTGGTAAACCATGGTGAGGGAACCTCCGCAAGAGATCCTTATACATTTCCCATGCTTCATACAATGACTCTGAATCTTATTGGTAAAAGTTAGTAATCTCACTCCTCAGTTTGGCAGACTTGGCAGGTGGAAAATATTTACTGAGGAATGCTTGAGCTAACTCGTTCCAGGTTGTGATGCTCCCAGATGGCAGAGAAATCAACCAAGCCTTGGCTTTATCCCGAAGAGAGAATGGGAAAAGCCTTAGCCTAATTGCGTCATCGGATACTCCATTATGCATGAATGTGTCGCATAACTCTAGAAAATTTGCGATATGCAAGCTGGGGTCATCATTAGGTAACCCAGCGTATTGGACCGACTATTGAATCATTCCAATAATTGCTGGCTTAATCTCAAAATTATTCGCTTGAACGGGTGGTCTCCTGATGCTAAATAACACCCATTAATAGTAGGACTAGAGTAGTCCTTCAATGCTCTCTGAACCACTGCTGCTCCACCCATTTCATTTCCTCCTAAGGTATCCTTATTCTTATTCTCTTGATTTCCCATATTAGGATTGACAATTCATGTGTTAGCCATTGATTTTTTAGATTCAGCTTGCCTCTTTTCTTTCCTCAACTATTTAGCGGTTCTCTCAATCTCAAAATCTAGTGGATTAAGATCACCACCACCTCTTGAACGTAAGCTCTCCAGGATCTAAAACAAAAACACACGACAAAATAAGCGAAACAAAACTAATAATAAAAATAAATAAATAAAATTAACTTCAAAACAAAGATAAAACAAATCAAACTAGCAACTAAATAGTTCGTAATGATATTGAAAAAATATAACTCCCCGGCAAAGGCGCCAAAAACTTCTTGTTGATTTTCGCAAGTGTACGAAATCGTGCAAGTAACAAAGTATATAAAATACGAATATCGAACCCAAGGGAATTACTATTATCAATTATCAATTAAACTATCCTATTACTATTTGATCAATCCAAATTTTATCAAGGACAACCTAAACTAAATTAACAATTGAATTTAAAAAGAAAACTGAATCGAGAACAATTAAAATAAACGTTTGGGTAAAAACAAGATGACTAGACCTAGGGCATAGACTTCACACCAACTCTTATTCATATGTATCGATCTCTTATGCTAATTTTATTAAGCTCTTTCTACAGGTCAAACTCCCTAAATTTCTAATAACTTTCTCTCGAACAATTATCAAATTAAACCCTAATTACTAGCCCGAATTATCTCTAATCAGATTTAAGTAATTGGAGATCATTATGCTCTATGGAGTTTACCAAAATCTCACAAGTCGCGGTAACCTATCTCTAGCGTTTGCTCAACTTATGGTTTTACTACCGTAGACCAACTAATTATCATCTCTCGATCGCAACTTAGTCCATTAGTTCATTCAATTCTTGGGCCCTTAAGAATCAAAAGCATTAGGTATAATAGTGAAACTTAGGAAGAATTCTTAATAAAAATTAACAATCAAAGATCAATAATAATCAAGAGATTGGGCTACATCTTAGCCCTAGAGAATAAAATTAGTTCATAATAAACATGAAAGAAGCAACCATGTTTATTAAAACATTCATCATGAGTTTATAAGAAAAGAACAGGGAAAACTTCTCTATATTGTGAATCAAAGCTCCAGAACTTCTGTTACTTCTCTTCTTTGCAGATTTTTTCTCCCTTTCTTCTCACCAAAGAATCCCCCAAATAATACTAAAAGACTTCTATTTATATCCCACAAGGGTCAGGGTTTTGTTTTTCCTTAATTCTCTTTGATTTAGAACCCTTAACCCTATTCTCCTACCTAAAAATGGATAACAAGTTAGTAACTTCCGTGACTATGCCACGGCACTATAATGCAGCACAATAGCTACTGGAAAAAGTGTGCCGCAGCATAGTAGCTGCTACCCTTCTTCCCATATCATTCCACTGTTCTTCAGAGATGTTGATATTTAGATTTGATAACAATGGAATTTGAAAAAGTTGTAAACATATGAAATGTAGCCCTTGGAATCATGTTTCCAACGGTCTAAGAATCGTCTTAATAAAATTTCTACACCCCAAGATATTCTCAAAATACCGAGGCATGCACAAGCTGAAACGTAATCTAGAATCTTCTCTTTACTTCAACTTCCATAACTTCTTCAATTCAACTCCGATTCTTGATCCGTTTGTTTCCACTCATCACTCATTCCATTGCTAACATGATTCTTCATCCGAGCATAACATTTAAGCACTAGTAACCTGAAAAACACTCAAAAACACTCGTGATCCTGTTAAAGGTAATTATGAAAATATTAAGCAACTTTACCAAATTAAGCCTAATTTCCCACAATTAATCCCCAAAAACCACTAAATAAATGTGTATTTTCAAGCTCTTATCATTGGCATCAAATCGAGCAATAGTCTTTGAAGCCCAAAACAAGCATCGAATACTAGGGGGCAGACGTTGTGTGTGGTTTTTCTGCCAAGCTCGGGCCAACTCGAGGATATAGCTCGATTCAGAATGAGCTCAACAACTACGATTGATTGACCTAGCATAAGCTCATCGAACTATAGCTCGACCCAGCATAAGCTAGTCGCGAACAATTCAAGGAATCATTCAATCAATCCCAGATTACTTCAAATCCCAGATATTGCAGGAATGACTAGATCAACAGTGATCACTGCGCAATCACAGCGCCCAATCGCGAGGATATTGGATTTATGATTCAAATTAGTTCTAATCCCCTGAATTTTGTTGCTTCCTTTGTACAAATCTTGTATATAAACTCCTCTCAGGCAATGAGAAGGGGGTCATGAATTTCATATAAGAATTGCATTGTTAGCTCTCACAACAAATACAAAAACACAGTGGACGTAGGTTGTTAACCTGGCCGAACCACTTTAAAAATCTCTTTGTTTTTAGTTCATTTCATTCATATTCATCGCTGATTATCACTAGTCACGCACACATAGATTCTGATCTCGGCAAGGTCGACGGATCTCACTGGTTGGTGCAAAATTTTGTACCAACACCTTCAAACATGAAATTCATGTACTTAACAACATACACACGAATTCACTTTAATCATATTCCCACAAATATACAACTATTCACACATATATAAAACAATAATAATAATAAATTAGAGAACATGGGAATTATGAAATTTCCTTATCAATAACATGACTTATGGAACATTCTCAGGGCTGACTCATTATCTTGATTCCAACACTAAAAAAAATGATGCAACAGTTCAATATTACAAGCAACAAATAATTAAAATAGCTTTAAAAAAAAATATTATAAGCTGTTTTTCATAGGGATTCTCAATGCATCACCATTAACTCCCCTTTAGGCAGAGAAAATGACATGTTATTAATATCTTAGGATCATAGACAATAAATAATTAAAATAACTTTAAACTTCATAAGCCATTTTACATAAGTACACTAGGTGCATCACCATTAACTCCCTTTTGGGTAGAGAAAATGGCATGCTGTTAGCAGGGGCGGAGGGGGGGGGGGGGGGGGGGGGGGGGTTGTGTCAAGGAGGGTCAGTTGAACCTCACCTGACTTCGAAAGTTTTTTGCTATTTTTTTACTAATGTACCCCTATATAAAATTAAAATACCAAAAAGCTGCATTATATATTTATACCCAATAAATTACACTTTTTTGTTTTGGGGGTTGTGAAACTAAAAGTAAACCCTTTGTTCTCCTGCTAAAAGTAAATCCATCATTCTCCTTCCCTCAGACGTCTTCTTTCTCTTCAATAACCTATAAAGCCAATTCTTTTCCTTTAAGGCCTTATCCACACAAGTGTAATTTTCTCCTCCTATCAAGCCAACAAGTCCCTTTTTTCTTCAATTTTTCAAGTAATACATTTTATGTTTGTATTATTATATTTTAAAAGTTTAAGATTAAATTATAGATTAGGATTTAGGAAGATGAAATTGTCATTGGGACCACAAATTGCATCCATTTTTTTATTTATTTGTAATATACTGAAGTTAGAGGAAGTAAGAAGATAGTTTTTAAACTTATTTTGGAGTTGGCCTTGGGACTACATTGTTTTACCCATTCCATATTGCCCTTTTTTTGTTTTTTACATGGAGAAGATGAGTTCTTGGGACCACATTGTTTTACTAATTTTTATCTATGTTATATAAAAGTGTTTGATTCAAATGAATTTTGGAGTTGGCTTTGGGACCACATTGTTTTACCATTATAGCCGAATTTGTGTTTTTTTTTTTTATATGGAGAAGATGAGTTCTTGAGACCATATTGTTTTACCCATTTTTATCTTTGTTATATAAAAGTGTTTGATTCAAATGAATTTTGGAGTTGGCTTTGGGACCACATTGTTTTACCATTATAGCCGAATTTGTGTTTTTTTTTTTTATATGGAGAAGATGAGTTCTTGAGACCATATTGTTTTACCCATTTTTATCTTTGTTATATAAAAGTGTTTGATTCAAATGGATTTTCGAGTTGGCCAATGGCAATTTTGTGTTGTTTTTTCTATGGAGAAGATGGGTTCTTCATTCTTGGGACGACATTATTTTACCCATTTTTATATTTGTTATAAAAAAGTGTTTGATTCAAACGGGAGTTAATTTTAATTATTTTACAAGTGTTATGAAAAAGTGGACTTAATTGTACAAGTGTTTGGTTATTTGAATAGATTTTTTACACATATCAATTGAATTTTAGCCAATGTGTATAATGTAAGATATCTTTTAAAAAAATATTGCATTAAGATCTATTTCAATTCAATTTCTATTACTTTAATTTAATTTTTGTTAAAGTACTTACAAATTAGAAAAGGAAAGAGATATACTTGTGAGTTGTGATGTGTATGTATTGTTAGAATACTTTAACTTATTAGCTTTATAAATTTTTGTAGTAGTTGTAATTTCACTTATCTTAATAATTATTATTGTATACATAGATTATTGTTATTGTTTGGTTTTACTGGGTACATAGCTTATTTTGTTGCATTTTTCTCTATCAAGTAATAATATATTATTGTTTTGAAATATATGGAGAGATATTTCAAAAGAAAGTCAACAATGATCTCATCATTTGAACAAGAGGAAAATATTGGTGATTCAAGTAAAAATGTGGATGTTGATTTGTGAGATCTTCTTACGGATCCAGGCTTAAGACCCCAAATTTCAGATTATGATCCTAATATTCAAGATCAAATTCAAATAATATATTTGGAAAGGGGTCCTTGTCAACCTAAGGGCCATGAGTTTCCTTCTAGGTATTTTGGTGGATTTTCAAGACGTTTTGTTGTTTCTTGGTTTAGTGAATTTGAACAATGGTTGGAATATAGCATAGCCAAAGATGCTACGTTTTGTCTTTATTGCTATCTTTTTAAGCCAAATGGTGATAAAGGGGGTGGTGATTGCTCTGTTGGTCAAGAGTTTTCAAATTGGAAAAAGAAAGAAAAATTGAATATTCATGTTGGAGGTTCTAATAGTGCTCATAACCAAGCTCGAAGAATGTGTGAAACATTATTGAATCAAGACCAACATATTCAGACCTTTTTTATCGACATTCTTCTCAAGCATGAACAAAGTATCGAACTCGTTTAAATGCTACAGTTGACTGTATTCATTTTCTTCTAAGGCAAGGACTTGCATTTCGTGGTCATGATGAATCCTATGATTCAAGCAACCAAGGGAATTTTCTCGAGCTTCTATAATTTCTTGCTAATCATAATGAAGATTACAATGCTATTGCTTTCAAGAATGCTCCTGATAATCTCAAATTGACATCACTTGAGATTCGAAAAGACATTTTAAGTGCTGCTTCAAATGAAACTGTAAGTGCTATCATTAGAGATTTAGGAGATTCATTATTCACTATAATGATTGATAAATCTCGAGATATCTCTAGGAAGGAACAAATGACTATTGTCTTACGTTATATTAACAAGAATGGACTTGTTGTGGAGTGTTTTCTAGGTGTTGAACATGTTACTAGTACCACAACTCTCTCACTCAAGGCAACACTAGATAATTTCTTTTCAAGGCATGGGTTGAATTTTTCTAGACTACGAGGACAAGGTTATGATGGAGCTAGTAATATGCAAGGAGAATTTAATGGTTTGAAGACATTGGTTTTGAAAGAGAATAGATGTGCTTATTATATTCATTATTTTGCCCATCAACTCCAGTTGGCTCTTGTGGCTTTGGCAAAGAACCATGATGATGTTAATGATCTTTTTAATATTGTGGCGATTGTGGTTAATATTTTCGGTGCTTCGTCAAAGCGTTGCAATCTTCTTAAAGATAAGCAAGCTTGTAAAGTTATTGAAGCTCTTTCTAATGGTGAACTTTCAAGTGGGAAAGGTCTCAATCAAGAGACTAATCTACAACATGCCAGTGATACGCATTGGGGCTCACATTATGTTACGTTAATGAGGATAATCTTGATGTTTTAATCCATTATCGATGTTCTTGAAATTGTGGCAAAAGATGGGTCAAACTCTGAGCAAAGATTTCATGCAAAAAAACATATTTAAATTTATGCAATCATTTGACTTTGTGTTTAGTCTATTTTTTATGAAAGATATACTTGGATTTACAAATGAACTTTCTCAAGCATTACAAAGAAAAGATCAAGATATTGTAAATGCTATGAATTTGGTTGAAGCATGTAAGCAAGCTTTACAATTGATGAGGGATAATAGATGGGAGACTTTATTAAGCAAAGTTTATTCTTTTTGTGCCAATCATGACATTGATGTTCCTAATATGGATGACAAGTTTTTTATTCAAGGGCGATCACAACTTAAGGCTCAAGGTATCACAAACGTGCATCATTACCGCATTGAATTATTTTATAATGTCCTAGATATGCAGCTTCAAGAGTTGAATAATCGTTTCAATGAGGAAAACACTGAATTGCTTATTTGTTTGGCATGTTTATGTCCAAATGAATCATTTGTTGCTTTTGATTAACAGAAATTGACACGCCTTGCCGAACTTTATCCTGATGATTTTTCTGACGTAGAACTCATGGCACTTGATTCTCAACTTGATGTTTACATTTTGGATATGCACTCTAATGTCAAATTTATGGGATTGAAAGGGATTGGAGATCTGGCAAAAATGATGGTTGAAACTAAGAAGGATAGAGTGTTTCCATTAGTTTATTTGTTGATGAAATTAGCATTGATTCTACCCGTTACCACTGCTAGTGTAGATAGAGTATTTTCAACAATGAATTTTGTGAAGAATCGTTTGCAAAATAGAATGAGTGATCAATGGTTGAATGATAGCTTAGTTGTGTATATAGAGAAAGATGTATTTGATAGTATTGATAATGAAGTCATTATACAATACTTTCAAAAGATGAAATCCCGTCGAGGACAATTATAAATGCACTAGTTAATGAGAATTTTATAAATACAAAACTCATGCTTATGTTATTTTAAAATTGTATTGTTCCTTTAACTTTGACCCCCCTATACATTATTTCTGGCTACGCCCTTGGCTATTAGTATCCCAAGTATAGAACTATAGGCAATAAATAATTAAAGTAGCTTAGAACTTGATAAGCTACATCTTATAGGGATTCCTGGTGCATCATCATTAACTCCACTTTGGCAAAGAAAATGACATGCTATTAGGACCCTACACATTAGTTTATCAAAAATAACTTATGAGAACATATGACATTCAAAAGACTATTGCCCTTTTTGCACAGATAAAACTTTCTAGGTCATAGTTCATTCTCCACTAAAGAGGAAAATGCATGTTAATTGAAAAATCATCCACTTAAATGTGTATTGAATTTTTCAGGACTAGTGTATTTCCCAAAATTCAATCTCGTGCAACCTTTTAATTTTAATAAATATAATAACCTACTTTGGCAGGAAATTATGTGCATTAAAATTGAAGAATGTATCATTTTCCAAATGAATAATTTTACAAGTTTCAATGATTGCTTCGCTTTGGCGAATAAACATTCTGACAAGTCAAAAATTATTCTCATGATACTGAGTAATATTGCCATAAACTAAATAATGTATCATTTATCTAATGCAAAATCTTGCAAGCTAAGCTTCAATGAATGCATCACTTTGGCGATTAAACATTCTAACAACTCACAAAATTGTTCTAATGATACTAAATAATATTGCCTTAAATATTAAGATTTCTGAGATACACACTTAATTATCTCTAACAATCTTAATTCAATAACCTTTTTGGATTTTAATAGTCATGATTAAGATTTCATGACCTAGTTATCTCGGACAATCTCAATTTTAATCTTGTTGTATTTTAATTGCCTTAATTAAGATTTCATGAGATATAATACCTTATTATCTCTGACATTCTTAATTTGACAATTGTTCCAACCAAAAAAGAACAATCACTCCTTATAAATTATATTCCATATAATTGTTACACGTAGATGGATCCACAATAATAGAGGGAAACATGATGTAATTTCTTCTCCAACAATACCTAAATAGGCCCACGCTCAACTACATGCGCCGAGTAATAGGGGAATACCACCTCACGAGCCGAGATCCAGACTCACGCGTTGAGAAACTTCTTCATGCACCATCACACACAACACGTGCCGAGAAACACCTCTTTGCGGGCTGTCATGCACCGGAGTATCGATCCACCCGCTGTCATACTCTATCACACGTCGAAAGTCCACCTACGTGCATGGTCAACGGGTTAGGTCGATCCGAGTTTACTAGGTCGGGCCGATCTGGGTTGATCAATTTGGGTTGACCCCCATTGACCAAGTCGATTTGACCTTGTTTGATCTAATCGGGTCAAGTGACCCGCTTGATTTTTTGGGTCGGGTTGACCCTTGTTTACGGGGTCGGGTTGAGTGACCCGGTTCGGCTTTTCGAGTTAGGTTGACTTGATATTGACGTTTCAAGTCAGGTTGACCCTGTTTGACCAAGTTGGGTTAACTCGGTTTGACTTAATCGGGTTGGCTAACCCTAATTCTATAAATATCATAATCACCCTCAACTTTTGTAAGGCTTTTTAGCCCCTAAAGGTTTGAAAAATAAAAATTTCACCCCTGCGATGTGGAAAATTCCAGATCTGTATTTTTCCACTCCAGCAAAAAAAAAAAAAAAAAAAAAAAAAAAAAGTCTTTCCACCCTTCAATGGCCATAAAAAGTCTTTCTAATGGCCGGAAAAAACCATATATGGTTTCAATACATAAAAGCCCCAATTTGGGTTCCTTATTAATTCAAGAACCCTAATTTTCAATATGAACCCTAAAATCAATTTTGATTTTGATCCTGATTATAACCTCAAAAATCATATCTTATAAACTAATATGTGTGGCTCTGATACCACATGTAAGAACTAATCACCAAATCAGAATATAAATCAATGCATTGAATCATAAAGGTTAAATTACAAAATCAATATATCTCATTGGACTATCTTTTTACCGGTTTGATTAAATCAAAACATAATTCATGTTCGCCCATAATTAGGAAATTTTCCAACAATGCAACCTTTGGGATTGTAGGCACGGAAGGCAATGTTGGATTAGGCAAATATGGGATTTGGGTGCATGGCAAATGTGGCAATGTGGGCTTGGGAAGAGTTGGTTGAGTTGGAAATGTTGGCAATGGAGTGGAAGGCATTGGTGGCAATGTGGTTTAGGCAAAGTTGGCGATGATGGCAGTGGAGGCAATGTGGGCTTAGACAGAGGTAGAATTGTAGGCAGTGTCAATGACGGTGGTGGAGCCAGCGGTGTGTCCCAAAGGCGGCGAGCTGCTAGACTTGTATCAATGATCGACAATGATAGTGACATGAACAAACATAGAACAAGGCAGCATTTAGAAAATGCCATGTTTAGATATTAGCAGAATGTCTTAAGAATCTAGAGATGGAGTTTTCAAGTGAGGCAAATTTCACTATGGCTTTTCTTGAAGAGTTGTGTATCTCCAATTGGATTATATATAGAGAGAATTTAAGCTATATATGCTTAACTTTCTTTAGAATGAAAGTCTCATGGGTTCTGGTTGAAGTATGAAGAACATAAGTTGCTTGACCTCCCCGATTGAAAAATTGAAGACTCCTAAGCAATACAAGTACATTAATACCTCGTTATGATTGGGCAATTTTACTAATTTTTGACTTCAGAAGATTATCAGGGGATTCCACTCTTGGTAATTATATTTACTTGGAGAAGTTCTGCTTTTAAGATTTTTTAGTTTATTCATAGAATTTTCTTCACTTTCAACATGTCCATCTGGGATTGCTCATGAAAAACATTGCATGGAGCTCTTTTATATAATTTCAACACATTATATCACTTTTGTTATTTGTTGGGAGTATACTAGTATTTATTTAACTTATATCCTAAATTTAATTTGTCTTAATTGAGATAATTACTATTAGATTATATAAACATATTAATTGTCACATTATTTCACCATTCATTTGTCAGAAAGATTCAACGATCATTCAATTAAGATTTAAATTTTGAAAATGATTTGCCTCAAATTCTTGTCGCAATGAAAAATGTACCAACATGTTGAAACAATAGATTAGTTTAAATTTTCTCTTAATTGAACTCATACTGGTTGAAAGAAATTATAAAATTGAAATTTTTAGAATAACAAAAATGAGGGTTTACATGGTTATTGACTTCCAATATTATAAATGAGATTTCTCTAGTCAGAGTAGCCACCAATGTCTCGTAGTCTTGCTGGTCATGTTAATTAAGCATGAATTTGAACTCACACCTTGTTGATGCTGGGTTTTGGCACCAACGAATTGTCACGTGCGTAACGTTGATTGGCTAAGAAACACACGTGATAATGAATGTATGCAGTGAAATAAATGTAAAGAGAGTTTTTAAAGTGGTTCGGATGCTAAGGAAGCAAGTCCTACGTCCACTGATTTGTATTAATATTAGTGTGGGTCAGGTCGCAAAAGCGGACTGACTTACAGAAGAGTTGGAAAAAGTAAATGTGTTTACAGGAGAGAGAGAGAGTTTTTCTATGTAAAAATGGCCGAATCCCCTTAATGAAGGGGTCTTCTTCATTTTATATCTAACTGAAGCGTGTAATCATCATTAAATCCATGGGTTGGTGTGACTGTCAGGATATAATCCGGCTTTATGTCCCATTGCTCTCTTCCCAAGCTGACTTCGCACGATTTATTGCAGCGAAATGGACGCGTGTGAGCTTCATATCATTTGGCGGGCCTGACGTGTGCGTGTTGCTCTGACGGGAGCAGGTCACCCTTCACGTGACTTTCCCACGTCAGTCCTTTATTTTCCCAGGCATAACAGAAGCCCCCTAGTTTTTAAGGTTTGAGGATCGAACCTTGGAAACTAAGTCACACTGGAGATTTTGGTCGCTCCGACCTGAATGGGGTGAGCTCGGCACAGGACTCTTGGAGAACACGATCTCGCGCGATTCCTTTCCTAAACGACCTGACAATCTTCGTCCTAGTGACCTGGGTCTGATGGACGCTCCTTTCTGTACCTTAGAGAATCAATGAACCTGGTTCTGCGCTGTCAGGCGCTCTGCACGCGTTAAAGCGTTTGTCAGACACATTAAATGCATCGTGTGCTGACCCGACGCCGTTTTGACAGCATTAGTTGCGCAACGCATTCGAAACGACGACTCTTATCACGGCATTTAATGCGACGTGGGGCGCATTCAATGCGGGGAGAGAGAGAGAGGGCTGTCGTTTCGGTTCCGAGAGGTGGTAACTGTCGATTCGCAATCCATATAAAAACTCGCATTTTTCAGATGAGGTCACCGAAATTTCTTTTGTTTCGAGTGACAAACCTTAGCAAACCAGAAACCACTCTTTTCCGATCGGCGCTTCTTAGACAACTGAAACGAGTTTCGGTCTCGGTTACTCATCCCAGAAGGTAAGATTCTCTTCTTCTTCTTTTTCTTTGCATTTGCTTGGTTGGGCGATGGCGTTGGGTCTCCTGGTGTTTCACCAGAGACATGACGCCGTCATTGGATTCGAGCCGTGGATGGCGGCTAGAGTCACTGTTAGGTTTTAAGAATTTGTCCCCTGCCGCGGCACAGGACAAACACGAAGGCCTAAATGACCATGTCTGTCGATGTTGCAGACTGGAATGGAATCGTCAACATCCAGACCGGAGGAAGGAGCCAGCTCATCCTCGCGGGGAGCTCCTAAGGACGCAGCCCTCGATGTCTACTCGGTTCTCACCCCCGAGGAATATAATAGAATAAAGAGGCAGTTTGACATCCACGCGGAGGTGTTCCTCGACCACACTAGGCCGTCACGGCACCCAGTCGATGGCCTTGCCGCGATCTCTGAAGAGATCTTCAAGGGTAGAGGGAGGATTCCCTTCCATCCTTTCATCAGGTCGGTCCTGGATCATTTCGAGATCGCACCGATGCAGCTGACGACAAACGCGTACGTCATCGCTGTCGCGATGTACATTGCGTGCTACGAAAGCGGCTTGGGCGAGCCAACTGTAGTGGAGCTCGGCATTGCCTATTATCTCAAAAAGAGCAGGGACAAGGACTCGTACTATTTGTCTCAGCGACCTACCATTGCCGCGGGGATACACAGCTATCCCAGCAACGCGGGGGCCTACGAGAAAAAGTTCTTCTTTTTCTTTTACGACGGCTACTACCGTTTTCAGGATCCAAGCAGGTTTCCTTTCGCTGGGTTCATTATCTGCTTGCATGATCAGTAGTAACGACCTGTTTTCTTTTGCAGTTAATAGAACGACCAGCCAAAACTTACTTGCCGACCCAAACAGGCTTGTATCCTTTGGAGTACTGGACGAGGAGAGTTGGGACGCGAGGAAGCTTGTGACAACCGCGAACTTGCGAAAATACGGTTTTTTCAGCGACAAGGCGTCGTTAGAACCCCCAGAAGGTAAGTTATACCGGTTCCTTTCTGGTCGTAGAACAAGTTTGCTTACTAACGAACTTAAATGCAGAAACCATGCCCCCAAAGGAGTCCAGGCAGCCCCGTCAAGCACCATTCGTCTTCCCTCGATCGAGGAGAGAGAGGGCGGCCGAAGCTACTCGTCCTATTTCGGCACAGCCGGTGCGAACAGTCGCGCCTCCCCAACCCCGTCCTACGCAAGAAGCGACCAGGACAGAACAGGTCGCTCAGGCACCAACTGCTCGCCCAAAGCGGAAGGCTCCACCCAGAGGTCGAAGAAGAGGAAGCAGATTCAGGCCGAAGAGTCGGAGACCGAATTTGAGGAAGAGCCTCTGAGGTCGCGCCAGGAATCTTGGAGGTCGGGCAAGGAGCCCGCGAGCGAGGCGGTCGCTGCCGGCAAGGCGAAGGACGCACCTGTGCTAGACTCATTGGGGAGTCTGCCCGAGTACCTGCAGCCGATCGTCTATGGCCTGCTCGAGTGCGAGCTATCGGGGTCATACGACGAGTTTGCTAACACGGGCGACGACCTGATGGCCACGTCGTTCCAGCATCTGAGCAAGGTAAACGAGCTGTACTTAAAACTTCACTGACCGATTTATTTCTAACTCATATCTTGTTCGCAGGCGTTGCTTGCGATGAGGATGTCCATGGAGAAGACGCGGCTGGGGGCCGCAAAGGGGACTAGCGACCCGAAGGAGGAGGTCGTGAAACTGAAGCAGAGCTTGGAGTCCGTCGAAGCGGAAAGAACACAGGCGTTCGAAGTGGTGAACAGGTATCTGAACCAAAAGGACGCTGCTTTACGAACAGTGGACTTCCAAAAGACGGAGCTCGATCGACGTGCGGAGGAGGTCAAGGAACTTCAAAGGACAACCGCCAGGCTCTCTAAGGAGGTCGGAGAGAAGGACCAGGAGATCCAGGCGACCTTCGCACGGGCTCAGCGAGCTGAAGAAGATAGGGAGGCCTCCGAACATGAAAGGCGAGCTCTTGAGGCCGAACTCCAGGAGAGTCGGGAAAGAGTCGCTTCTCTGACTGAAGAAATGCAGAATCAGTCAGAGGAGATGGAGGAAAAGGCCGCAGACTGGGCAATCGGGGCTATTTACTCCCTGCGAGCAAGGAATCCAGACTATGGCAAACTGTCCAAACCCATCCCGGAAGGACTCGAGCATGCACTACCCTTTCTGATCATAACAGGCCGACCAAAAAGAGAGATACGACATGCTGGCCAAAGTGCATACCACGCTCCAAGGACCCTACCCACAAGCGGTCGCAAAGCCATGCTCAAGACCCGACCAGACCACGGGGGAATCCCTGGACTCGAAAGATAATCCCCCCCCACGCTCAGCCTTAACTAACCTTAGCGTACATGGATGATTGTCCCTAATTGATAATACCGTAGTCTTATTGACATATATACCAGCAACTTAAGATATTTTCCTTTACCATTGCAGTTCTCAATTTATATTCAATATAAATGTCACACATTTACAATCTTGATGAGTTTAACTAGCTATTCATATACCAATTCTTACATGCGAACAGACACCTCATGCGAACTGTTTTGATGTACGAACAAAAAATAACTTGAAAAAGAAATTAAACAAAAAGGAGAGACAAATAGACGTTCAAAGGTTACTGAATATAAAGGCCGGCAACAGGATTGCTCGGACATTTCCCAATAACTCGGAAGTACTTTGAGCCGTGTCAATCTTTTGAGATGGTAGGATCCCCAGTCTGATCTACTTTGTCACCGGTACGGACCTTACCCAGTTAGGCTCTGTACCCACAACCCGCGCTTGGCTCTCTGGTCCCGAGGAGAACTTTCTTTAGCAACAGGTCTACAACTGGAGTCTCTTGCATGACCTTTGGTCGAAGAACCTTTTTGCTCGATGCTGTAGGCTGCTATCCTTCGAAGCCTTGTTGCGATGTCTCTTCGACCAAATCCAAAACTTGCTCTCAAAAATGCTAAAACAACTCGATTAGTACATCCTATCGTACACAGTCCCCACCTCCGAAGAGAACCAATTTCTATATCGACCAATACTACAGGGATACATTGCTATCCAGCAGCCATACGCTAGTACCAAAAAAACAAGGGGTACACGAAGGTAGTAAATTAATCAACTTGGAAAGTGTCCTGTTACATGCCATCATAAGAAAACTTCGGCGGAGAAAATCGTACCAGGAAAAAAAAAACACATATTCCTTTGGGACTTCCCCGGCTGGCCTTCAGACAGGGAATGCTTGATGGGCGTGTTGCCTACGCTCAATCAACTATGTGCCATAATTTGCATTACTGTCCTGGCGACTGAGTCAAATTTAAATTTATGGCCATGCCCAACTCGTTCGCCCGAACTGCTTCGAACCTACCTCATTCTCGAATTGCTTTCCATTAATACTCGAGACAAGAGAAGTGAAAATGAAGGAATTCCGTAGACGTCACACTCATGTATTATCTTAGCACACGAACAGATCTATTCACTTTCATGGGTCCGTAGATCGCAGGACTAGCTGTTCGGCTCCTAAACAACCCAAATATTTGTGAATAATTCTAACCGCAGAAAAAACCAACACAAATGCCTACTTGACCCCAAAAAAAAAAAAAAAAATAAAACATCCCTTCCACCTGAGACATGTGTGCCAGCAACGAGTACAACTCCCCACACACAATGAGACACCCAGAGACCAGAATGGCTAAGCCCACTTGTAAATAAAAGAACACTCGTTAAGACTTGGCTCAGCGTGAATGATTCGCAGAACCGCGGCAACTTGTTCCCGACCTTCATGTGACAAAAGTTTGTGCTCAATCTTATCATTTCTTGGATTCCGGAGGCCAATAATAATCCCCTGGGCGAACAACCTTGTTACGCAAGAGATTACGAGCTGCTTGAATGTGATAATTAACCAAAAAACACAAAACAAAACAACAACACCAAGCAGATCCCTATCATAGCATTTTCCCTCATGCTGTAGTACTGCTACTCCACAATGGTACCCTCGCGAGGAGACGAGTCACTGAACCTTCACACTGTACAACTATGCCCCAATGAGTTGTCAACCACGCTCAAAACGCTTACTCGCCTCCAGAACCCTTAGCCCAAATCGAACCAATGTCGCTAACGGCAAGCATCCAATACCTTGAGAATACTGCGACAGTCAGGTAGTACAATAACCAGGAATCTGGCTAAGTCCACATTCACAAAAAAACCCGAGCCTCGTCGGCACATCGAGCTGTAGTCGGACAGCAACCCAATCGATAAATGACAGGAAATTCTCAGGAAGCACCTCAGAATCATAATGATAAGCTAATTTTTGCCAAGGCGTAAATCAGCTATAATTTGCTGCTCCCTGGGATCGGGGCGAATTTTCAAAGAGCCTTCAAAACGACCCCGAGAGACCTTCGGCTATCTTCTCATTTAAGCGTACCACTGTTCGCTTCACTTGGCTTTAGGATATCCCCCCCCGAACCTGTTTGACCTACCCAAGCACACTAAGCCAGAGGTTCAGCTAGTAAAATGCTAGATCTCACAAGCACACACCGATTGGCAACCCATTTATTATTAGTGGGAACGATCAACAACCCGGCGAGCAGACAGGACAACAATCGTAAACTCAAACAACGAAAAACCTACATTGTTAGGTCGCAACTTAAAACCCAACCAGGACATAACCATGAAATTCGGCCCCCTCAGAGGGCTCACACAAGGAGAGACCCGCCCACGGCTCTTTTCCTGTTTGTACCGACCCGTAACTAACGTAGCAGGTTTCCAGGCAAATACGACAAGATATCTTATAGTATCACTTGTCCAATTTCGCTATGAACTCGCTGCCTCGCGATTTGCAGATAGGCGCAACAATGCCGAAGACTGAAGTCTGCAACAAAACAAGACCATGCACCTTTGATGTCCGACCTGGGCTTGTACTTTAAGGATCGAACTGGCTCAGTTCCATGGCCCCCATTTGAATACATTTATACCCGAGGCCCATCATGGCTTCTGGAGGACCTACCAGGGGGAGGTAACGTGTCTTACATTGATTGTAATGGGCCTAGGAAGTAAAGAGTCGCACGCTATATACTAGGACGCGCCAAACAGATCAAAACGCATAGTCGTAAAAAAATCCATATTTCTAGTATACCGACAATACATACAGGCATCCGAAATAGACGCGTTACTTAGCAAATACACTGAAACTGGCCAACCTAAGCCTTTTTAATCCTCTTCAACCGTAATTAAAGACTGCAAAATCTTACACAGACAGAAGTAGATGAAGCAGTTACCTGTGGAAGACGGCATTATACAGATTAAAGAGGTATGGCTTACCCCCGAGAATGCTTCGTATTAATAACTCTGTAATGCTTAACAATCCGCCAATTCGGAGGAAAAATCTCACAATAAAAATCAGAATTATCTATATTGGCCTTCAAAACAAATTGAATACAATGGTAAACAGCGGTCTGTTAGCCAGTTGATATGCAAGCGTACAGACCTCCATGACCTGCTTTTTGTGTCGGAGCTCCCATATCGACAGAAGCTTGAACTTTTGGGGTTTATCTCTATTCCCCGCTGATTGACCATATAGTCCAGAACTTTCCTGACGATACCCCAATGAACATTGGAGAGGTTTCACTTCATTCATTATAGATGGAGTAATGTCAAACATCTCAGCGAGATAGACTTATGCTCTAAGCACCTGAGAATTTGACCACATGTCGTCCCACAATGACCTCCATGTCCCCCCGATCTTGTCGAAGAACATTCGGTTGACTAACCTCTGAGTAGGTCCAACTACCCAATTCTTAAGGCGAAGGCATGACTTTGTAACAGTACAGCCCCTGGTCGTATTAATGATGTCGTATGCTCTCATCTGTTTATAACATCGGGATTTTGATATACCCCGAATATGCATCCAAGAAGCTAACAGCTCGTGCCCGATTGGTCCATCAACAGCCTGGTTCATTCTTGGCAGGGAAAGCTGTCTTTTGGGCAGCTTTGTTTCAGTGTCGCTGAAGTCCACACAGGTCCGCCACACTTGCATTTGGCTTCTTACCAGAACCGGTTAGCAACCCATGTCGGATAGAGAGCCTCGCGAACAGATCCTTGCGGAAGTTCTCCACTTCTGATTTTAATGCGCGTACCGCTCCGGATCATCGCCTCTCTTTTTGGCAACTGGCTTGGCTTACTGCTACGTTCAGTGAATGGCAAATATGTCCCGATGTACCCCCCGACATATCTGCGTGCGACCAGGCGAACCTCAAGTCTCCCTTCAAAGAAGTCTCACTACCAGCTCGGAAGCGAGCTGAGGGTAGACCACTTCTGATCTTTTAACACTCGACCTCGGAGCTCTTTTGGATCAACCGAAAATCGGAACATATAACGCAACCACCAGGCCGCTCAGGGGAGTTTAGCCTGAATTCTGTGATCATATAATTATCCTCACGCTGACCAGCTTCGTGTTGCTCAGACTCCGACTGATCTAGCCATGGCCTTGGCGGGGCGCACATCACGCGAAATGCCCCTTTCCTTTGTCGGCACATAATTATGACCCGCTTTATAATAGCAGTTCGTCAAAAGATGCGCTTATGCTGAATCCTCGATTCCTCACCGCTATCCCCGATGGAGTGGGACTTCATCTTGAATACATGATAAATGGAAAGTGAACATCGCCACCTCGAAAGTTCTAAGCGATGGTCCGCCCTAAGTAGATCACCATTGAAAGCCGATGGCACGATCACCGACCAGAAAATCTGTCACCTACCGTCCCTACGTCGCAAGTCCCGAGCGTGTTGGGACTCAGGAATTTTTTCCTGCTGGGAGATCAAGGTGATATCACCTGTAAAAATCCGTAAAAAAGGCATCGAGGCTAGGCTTCAAACGTCGGCCATCGACCAAGGGTTCATATCTATCGAACAGCAAGAAACCACCTTGAACGTGTAAGTTCCAAGCGTTTCCCGTTATCCACACAGACTTCTGTAGACATTGTGACACCCTATCAGGGGGTGTGATCACCAGAGCATCCTCATGAGGTGGTGCAAGCGAGCTGCCTCTTTCTCGCAGAAGGTGATTGGTTCCTCTTTTCTGGCTTTCTGAGGTCACTGCGAAGTGTTCATTACCCTGATCGGATCATGGTACGCTTCACAGTACATATCTTTCCTGGCTCCTCGCGTGTTTTTCCCGCGAGGTACGTGACCTCCGAAATTATGTTAACACTATCGTACCCGCTGCATCACGGCGCTTTCTTTTCCGCTCCCCTTGGTTTCTTTTGGGGAGTCCATCAATGTACTCCTTGAAATGCCCTATCTTAATGAGCTCTTCGATAGCCTGCTTTAGAGCTCGGCACTCATACATGTGAGATGCCCACTTATCCCGATGTAAAGTAGCAGTATTTTTTCGTTTGGCTAGTTTCTCGGCCGTAGCCATGGGTTTTTCACTGGGTTCGAAGGCTACACCGAGCCAGGCTCGGCCAATCCTCGAATATTTACGAGGATTGCAGATATGGACCAAAAAAACGTTCAGGAAGAGTGAGTGGTAATTGTCCCGTCGCGGTCGGCGACGAGGAACAGGAGCATATCCGGACTTTTTTCTGACTCTGTAAGCAGGGATTTTCTCTTCTCCTTTGCGCTGATCGTCAATGGCCCTTTGCGTCACTACATCCGCCTATTATCCCACCGAAACCCAGTGCTTCTCCTAAGAAGGATCGAGGCGAGTGCCAACAGTCGCGAACGGCATCCAAGCAAGTTCTTATTTCGAGTATACTTTTCTGCCATACAAAGTTGATGATCATAGGTGAGAGGAACATACCGTACTCCAACAGCATACAATGCAGTCTATCTCCACAGGATCGACTTTGCGGCGACTCCAAAGACTCTTAATAAAGAGTTCAGAAATGGACTCATTCGGAGCAAGGAAAAAACCGCACCAATTGTTGAGTTCCCTGTGAGAAGCAGCTCACATGTACAATATGCAGGGATTACGTCTCATTTCCTTTGCCTATGTTGCTGAGGTCAGCTCAAAGGCATTTGAAATTTACCGCTTGGCATCTGAATGCCCGCAGAACGTCGCACGCTCTCGTTGGCCGAAGCGAGATCCCGTTTACAAACCTCACCGTTATATTGACGATGAGAATCAAGACGTCACTGGCCAACACGACGCATTTTGCAAGTCCGAAAACCTGGTGGAGCTCCGATCAGGTCGTTGACAACTCATATAAATGTTACTTGCACATGGTCATGGTTCCATCGAACTGGCCCGCATTCTGTGGATCCTGAACCCCTGGTGGTAAGTGGTGGCAGGCAGCACCCGGGAAGAGAGAAAGGGATGCCAAGAGGCTCCCGCGACTAGTTCGCTTTGCATGCTATCCGCTATCAGACTGCTTCAAAATCCAACAAGACTCACAGCCCAAATTTTGCGGTAAACGGAGCCAATTAGGGATTACCTTCACCCGTAAGCGAGCCCGGCTATCTGGTTGCGGTTCAGGAGGTTCGAAAAGGTCGGAATCTCCTCCTCGCGCTCAGTTGGTATATTCCAGCCGCACTGACCAACACGCTGACTAGAGTGCGTGTGACAGGCGCGAGATTTTGGATCGCGAGGCGTCCATTTCACACACTACCCTCGCAGGTGGTATGACCGCCACCGCGAGCGGTGTGAGAGAGCCACCCGCATAAACGAACGGGATCCGCTCTTCTGATGGTGATACTGGAATCCACCAAAAGTGCGCCCAACATTGTTGCTGGGTTTGCCTGCGACGTGCCTGAGAGACAGCTCGGGATTCACGTTTTTTCACCGGGCAGAGTTCCCGTCAAGCATTTGCCAGACCACACAACTACCACGGGCAATCCTTTTGTCATTACGCTGGCCTCTTGGAGCCCGTAGGCTTAACTTATTTGCCATGCTACCCTTAGCGCTTACCGCGCATGCCAGATGCTCAGCAGGCAAAAGGTAGCAAAGGTCAGATAATGACGCCTTTGCCGCGCTTACAAATCTGCAGCGACCTCAGCAATCATCTTTGCGGTTGTGTGCGTAACGTTGATTGGCTAAGAAACACACGTGATATGAATGTATGCAGTGAAAAATGTAAAGAGAGTTTTTAAAGTGGTTCATGCTAAGGAGCAAGTCCTACGTCACTGATTTGTATTATTTATGTGGGTCAGGTCGCAAAGCGGACTGACTTACAGAAGTTGGAAAAAAATGTGTTTACAGGAGGAGAGAGAGAGTTCTCTATGTAAAAATGCCGAATCCCCTTAATAAAGGGTCTTCTTCTATTTATATCAAACTGAAGCGTGTAATCATCATTAAATCCATGGTTGGTGTGACTGTCAGGATATAATCCGGCTTTATGTCCCATTGCTCTCTTCCCAAGGCTACTTCGCACGATTTATTGCGGGAAAGACGCGTGTGAGCTATATCATTTGACACAGGGCCTGTAACGGTATGGCGTGTATGACTCTGACGAGGAGCAAAGTCACCCTTAATACACGTGGACTTCCAAACTCTACCAATTTAATTTTCCCACCGTCAATAAACATTAACTCAATATCAATAAATATAATCTACTAGCCCAATATCTATAATAATATCCTAAATATACCCAAAAATAAAAATATATATACAATAATATCATCCCAAATATAAATAATAAAGAGGAAGTCACACATATATAAACAAAAAAACACATCAATTATCCTCACCAGCCCATCAGCTAGTATATAAAATACTGAAGTCATTGAACTCCCTCAAACTTCTAGAAGAAAAAAAAAAAAAAACTTTATATTTCAAAGTATTGACAATTTTGATCTCACTTAAATTTATATTGCCCCCATAAAAAATTGTATTAATTAACAATTTTTCACATTTTTCTCTCTTCTTCATTTTCTCTCATACTTTTTTCTTCCTTTAGTTGAATTACTCAAGAAATACTACTCTTTTAGAGGTTAATTAAAAGGTATATTGATGCTTTTTTCTTTTTCTTTCGGTTGTTTAAAATCTTTCTTTTTAGCTTTTGTAATTGATGAAAAATCATGAGCTATAAGTTTTTATTGAGTTTAATAAATGGGTTTGAAATTGGAAGACTAAACTCTTAGATTTTGATGTAGGTTTTGAATTAATCTTGTTTATATTGAGGTATAAGTTAATTACTTATTGCTTTAAGTTGGGTTTGATATATTTTGATTAATTATTGAGTTAATTTTGAATGAGTTCAAAGAATTGACGAAATCCTAAGCTATAGAGTTTGAGGATTTGGTTTAACTAACTAATGAAACAATTTAACTAACGTTTGCAGAATATGAAAGAGATATTTGATGGAATTGTCAATGAAACAATTATGTAAAGTTTAAAATATTAAAAATTGTCAAGAATAATTATAGAATTGATAATTTAGTATATTAAATTTTTAAAATTATATTTTTTTTATATTTATTACTTTAATGTATATTTTAATATAAATTTATCAATTTAAATATTTTTATCCTGTGGTTACTACTAGAGTTATTGAATCAATCATGTGCAGGTCACATGATTATCCATGTACTTATCAATTTACTTCACCTGTGAGCCTTATAAACAGTAACATGAGATATGATTTTCTTTATTTTTTATGATTTGGGATGTTTAAGCCAACTAATGTGGAGCTCAAATAATCATTTGGAACCTTGAAACTATTGGCTGAATAAGAATTTCAGTGACTATTCCTATTAGCAAATGAAGAGGGACTAGAACTCATAACATTTTGAGTAATACATCCAAGAATCTCTATCGAACTGTTTGATCATCCAGAGATAGTTAAATTTATTCTTTTAAAATTAAAGCATATGTATAAATGTGCATTGATTATTGAACAATAAATTTTACATTTAATTTCATATAATTTTAATTATTAAATTCGACAAAATTAATCCTTCAATTTGGTAGCATGAGTAAAAATAATCAATTTTTTTATTTTTTATTTTCTATTCTGTATGTATGAACTCTCTCCGAATGTGCAGAAGGGATCTTCTGGAACTTTTATTAAACTACTAATTTTATCCCAAAATGGACAAAATCTTTTCATGTGATGCTGAATGTGCAATATAGTTGCCCAAATTTATATTGCTTCTGTAGGGAACCCTTTTCGATAATTCATTTGCCTATTAAATGAATCATCTGGACAATTCATATACATACTTTATTTTAAATGCATGATTGAATAAAAGAAGCAATTTACATATATGAATTGAAGAACTCTTTCTTCTATTATTTATGATATATATAGATACAAGACAAAATGCTCTGAAACCGACAACACGAATGGTTTCTAGGGCATACACTAATATACACTAACATGTGCAACCTTTATTGATACACGTCTACATTGATCTCGTACTAGTCTATTACTTTCTGAATTTCATCCTTCATGACGATTGATTGTATCACCTTTTTAGGACCCGCCAAGGTGCCGATGGTTACGAGTTTTCGAGACCTGCCGAGGTGCCCGGTGGTTGTGAGTTTCCCTCTCCAACTATTCTCGCCTCAGGGATGTCCATTGCCCTTGGAATCTGTAAAGGTGCGACATGTAAGGATGACTCAAACTCTACATAATCTACCTCGTACGACGACTCAGAAGAGTAAAAAACCCTGGTTTCTCTTCCATAGCCACCAAAAACCCTAAAATTTCTTAAGCATGATTTTCTAAAGATCTATGCCCTAAGTTTCGACTCTTAAAAGTGTTTCTTTCAAACACTATCCAAGAATGTTCATCATCTAAGTCTATCAGATGTCCATACCTGCCATTACTATAAAAACTAAGCTTTTTGACATAAATGAAAAAGAGAAAAAGGGAAGAAATTTCTTTACGTCTTGATTGTTGGGGACGGATGCTTTGTCGTAGCGTTGAGTGCTCATTAATCAGGAAGAGGATGAACTAATTTTTTGAGTGCAAAAGCGTTGTTTTCTCTCTAAAAATTTGAGTTCTGTGAAAAACTTAGAATGGGCTTTGGGTTTTATAAGGTGGAAGACATTTGGTTTCTTTTATAAGTGACGTTTGGGTGGTAATGCACTTCCAACCGTTGATCATGACCACGTGTCACCAATCCACGTGAAGATCAACCGGCGCTTCTCTTTATTGAAATTGTCAAATGTCGGCATGATTATCTCCTCCACATTAAATGCGCCCTCATCCACATTAAATACTTCAAAAAAGAATGTCGTTTCAGCATGGCTTGCATTTAATGCTCATGGCTGACACTTATTGCACAGAGACATGTCTGTCAGATAAAGTTTATTTTATTGACCAAGACAGCTATCAAGCGCAATGAATAACATTTGAAGAGGTCATTCAAATAAGACATTTTTTCCACATGTCAAACTCGAACATCGAACGAGATGATTCTCAGTTTTTGACAGCAAAATGTTCTAATTGTTTTCAGGTCGTGAATGACAGAGAGAGGTCGAAACACATTTTTATAGCACCGAACAGGATCTAACTCAGGTCAATAGACCTTTGTGGACAATCACGTCAGGTCGCTTGTGTAATTCTCAAAATCTATGTCACGATCTACACTTAGTTCGCTGGTCAGATCAAGCCATCAGCCTCATGTCATTTGTGACAATGTGGTTGTTCTCTGCTGTTAGCTCGAGCAGATATTCTTAAAGACAAGTTAGATCGCGACATAATCATGAAGTTCTTAAGATTCAATTCTTGAACCTTAAGAACTGGGGAGCTTCTGTTATGCCTAAAAAATCAGGGTTAACGTAAGCTTACTTCAACAAGCACCAATCAGAGTTTAGGAAGGCTTTACGCTGTCCAAAGGATGCATATCACCCCAAGATAGAAAGAATACGGTTGTCATCAACTTAACAGATTTAGGTTTCATCTATAAGTGACTGAGGACCGCACACCTATCCAAACCCCAAATAATTTGAGGATATTTCCTAAGTTATCAGCTAATATGAGGCAAGGAAGGATTTGCACGACACCTACCCACTTGCAGATCTGTAATCATTACCTTAAATTCAGCTACTATAAATAGAGGACTCCCCCTCTCATTTTTTGGATCCTGAACCCTCATTCTGATTTTGATTGTAATCTTTATTTTCAGAGCAAAGATAACCTACAAGAAAGAGATTGACTTGATATTCTCTCTAAATACTCAATTATTGTACCTCTACTCGTTGTTCGCTATACACGACCTCTTGTAAACTCTCATACATAAAAGAAACAATGGACGTAGGAATCGCTTTAAGTATCCGAACCACTTTAAAAATCACTTTTCATTTACTATTTAGTCTTTGCATTCAATTATATTGATTAGCTCTCTCATAATCAATCACGTGTAATTTCTTAGAATAGCTTAGCACTTTGTATGTGTAGGTCGTTGGTGTTAAAATCACACATCAACAATTACTATAAGGAAATCTTCCATCTTTTTCTATCGCAATTCTGAAAGAACAAACTTCATATATTAGTGTGGCAATCTGAAAACTTTTAATCTATTATGGAACACCCTCAAACGTGGGCACTTTAGGCCCAATTTAGGTTCATTCAGGCTGCTGCTATGTAATAGACAAAAAACAAATAAATAAAAATCAAAAGCCTGTCTATCAGAGCAGGATTCGATCGCGGGATCCTATGGGTTATGGGCCCAGCATGCTTCTGCTGCGCCACTCTGATAATAAAATGATGAAAAATCAAATTCTAAAAAATCAAATTCTAAAAATAATCTATAAAGTAATATTTCGCACAAGTGAAGTGCCAATTTGAAATGCTCAGTAAATAAAATGAACAGCTTATCAATCTACTGCCATTAAATAATTGTACTTGAATATACCTCATCAAAATAATTCGGCTTCATATGGTTTGAAAATGAAAGAAAACAATAGGTATAACTTAATTAATTTGTGACATTGTCCACTTTAACTTAATTAATTCTAATTCTATATTCCCACATTCTCACTCTTCCAAAGATATAAGGAATGATTTAACCATATATATTTTGAAGGGTATTTTAACCATGCATATTCATAATATTTTAAGTACAAGAGCAAATATTGTTAGACATCTAGTCATTAGTTAGCGAATTTATTCATATTTATTACTTAAATATTGTAAATCACATATTGAAGATTAATGAGTGCTATATATAGTTCAAGTCAAACCCAAATTTGGCTTGATTAATTTCTCGCTTAGTTATGGAATATTCAAAGGTTATGTTACACGTTCATATTTGAAAAGTTTTATATTTCTTTTCAGTTTTGGTTTTGATCATATTAATTACATAATTATGGAGATATATCTATCAATATTGTTCATATTTTGCTCTTTTTAATATAATTTAATATAAAACATGAACATATACATATTAAATATTGGTCAATAGAGGTAGATGATAGTCAAATCTTATTCAGAGCATGCAGATTCAGTAATCCGCATGCAGACTGATATACAGTTATAACTTCTAAGTGCTAACACGCTGGGATTTCACACCCAGACCAGCAGATCATTTTTTGTTGGAATTATATGTGTTGTCTTCAACATCATTTTGTATGCTTCACCTCTCACCATTGTGTTATGCATCTCCTAAATCCAATTCTATAAGCTTTTATTATAATACTCAACTAAACTTGTAAATCATTTCACTTCTTCAATCTTTCCTTGTCTCACGTTGATTTTAACAGCGAAAAGTTATAAAGACGAAGAGTCTGGAGTACATGCCGTTCTGTCTCTCATTGGCAAGCTTTGTTAATGGTTGCATCTGGTCAGCTTATGCCTTCATCAAATTGGACTATTTCTGTGATACTCGTTTTTGGCACCAACTAATTGTCACGTGCGTAACACTGGGTGGAGGATAAACACACGTGATAAATGAATGTATGAAGTGAAATAAATGTAAGAGAGGTTTTAAAGTGGTTCGGATGCTAAGGTAGAAGTCCTACGTCCACTGATTGTATTGATATTAGTGTGGGTCAGGTCGCAAAACAGACTGACTTACGGAAGAGTTGGAAAAAGTAAATGTGTTTACAGGAGAGAGAGAGAGTTTTCTAATGTAAAAATGGCCGAATCCCTTAATGAAGGGGTCTTCTTCGTTTTATATCAAACTGAAGCGTGTAATCATCATTAAATCCATGGGTTGTGTGACTGTCAAGATATAATCGGCTTTAGGCCCATTGCTCTCTTCCAAGCTGACTTCGCACGATTATTGCAGGGAAATGGACGCGTGTGGCCCATATTGGCAGGTTGACGTGTGCGTGTGCTCTGACGGGAGGGTCATCCTTCACGTGACTTTCCCACGTCAGTCCTTTATTTTCCCAGGCATAACAGAAGCCCCTAGTTTTTAAGGTTGAGGTCGAACCTTGAAACTAAGTCACACTGGAGATTTGGTCGCTCCGACCTGAATGGGGTGAGTTCGGCACAGGATCTTGGCGAACACGATCTCGCGCGTATCTTGCCTAAACGGACTGACAATCTTCGTCCTAGCGACCTGGGTCTAATGGACGCTCCTTCTGTCTTAGAGAATCAATGAACCTGGTCCTGGCGTGCAGGCGCCTGCCACACGTTAAAGCGTTTGTCAGAACACTTAAATGCATGTGTGTGACCCGACGCCGTTTTGACAGCATTAGTGCGCAGCGCATTTGAAACGACGACTCTTATCATGGCATTTAATGCCACGTGGGGGCGCATTTAATGCGGGGAGAGAAAGAGGGCTGTCGTTTCGGTCCAAGAGGTGGTAACGTGATTCGCAATCCATATAAAAACTCGTATTTTTCAGATGAGGTACCGAGATTTCTTTTGTTTCGAGTGACAAACCTTAGCAAACCAGAAACCACTCTTTTCCGATCGGCGCTTCTCAGGCAACTGAAACGAGTTTCGGTCTCGGTTACTCACCCTGAAGGTAAGATTCTCTTCTTCTTCTTTTTCTTTGCATTTGCTTGGTGGGCGATGCGTTGGGTCTCCTGGTGTTTCACCAGAGACTTGACACCGTCATTGGATTCGAGCGTGGATGGCGGCTTGAGTCATGTTAGGTTTTAAGAATTTGTCCCTTGCCGCCGCACGGGACAAACACGAAGGCCTCAATGACCGTGTCTGTTGATGTGCAGACTGGAATGGAATCGTCAACATCCAAACGAGGAAGGAGCCAGCTCGTCCTCGAGGAGCTCCCGAGGACGCAGCCCTCGATGTCTACTCGGTTCTCACCACCGAGGAATATAATAGAATAAAGAGCAATTTGCATCCGCGCGGAGGTGTTCCTCGACCACACTAGGCCGTCGCGGCACTCGGCCGATGGCCTTGCCGCGATCTCTGAAGAGATCTTCAGGGGTGGAGGGAGGATTCCCTTCCATCTTTCATCAGGTCGGTCCTGATCATTTCGGGATCGCACCGATGCAGCTGACGCCAAACGCGTACGTCATCACTGTCGCGATGTATCGCGTGCTGCGAGCAGCCGCTTGGGAGAGCCAACGGCGGTGGAGCTCGGCGTCGCCTACTATCTTAAGAAGAGTAGGGACAAGGACTCGTACTATTTGTCTCGGTGACCTACCATTGCTGCGGGGTACACAGCTATCTCAGCAATGCGGGGGCCTACGAGACAAAGTTCTTCTTTTTCTTTTAAACGGCTACTGCCGTTTTCAGGATCCAAGTAGGTTTTCTTTCGGGTTCATTATCTGCTCGCTGACCCATAATAAGACCTGTTTCTTTTGCAGTTAATAGAACGACGAGCAAGCGTTACTCGCCGACCCAGACAGGCTTGTATCTTCGGAGTACGGACGAGGAGAGCCGGGACGCGAGGAGCTTGTGACAACCGCGAACTTGCGGAAGTACGGTTTTTCAGCGACAAGGGTCGTTAAAACCCCCAGAAGGTAAGTATACCGGTTCCTTTCTGGTCGTAGAATAAGTTTGCTTACTAACGAACTTAAATGCAGAAAACCATGCCCCAAGGAGTCCGGGCAGCCCCGCCGAGCACCATTTGTCTTCCCTCGATCGAGGAGGAGAGGGCGGCCGCAAGCTGCTCGTCCTATCCCGGCACAGCCGTGCGAACAGTCCCGGCTTCCAGCCCCCTGCCGTGCAAGAAGCGACCAGGACGGAACAGGCCGCTAGGCGCCAACTGCTCGCCAAAGAGGAAGGCCCGGCCCAGAGGTCAAAGAAGAGGAAGCAGATTCAGCCCGAAGAGTCGGAGACCGAATCTGAGGAACAGCCTCTGAGGTCGCGCCAGGAACCCAGGAGGTCGGGCAAGGAGCCCTTGGGCGAGGCGGTCGCTGTTGGCAAGGCGAAGGACGCGCGGTTTCTAGACTCATTGGGGAGTCTGCCCGAATACCTGCAGCCAATAGTTTATGGCCTGCTCGAGTGGAGCTATCGGAGTGTACGACGAATTTGCCAACACGGGCGACGACCTGATGACACGTCATTCCAGCATCTGAGCAAGGTAAATGAGCTGTACTTGAAATTTTATTCTGGTTTATTTCTATTCTATCTTGCTCGCAGGCGTTGCTCGCGATGAGGATGTCCATGGAAAAGACGGGCTGGGGGCCGCCAGGGGACAAGCGACCGCAGGAAGAGGTGCAAAGCTGAAGAGAGCTTGGAGTCCGTGAAGCGGAAAAGAACTCAAGCGTTCGAAGCGGCGAACAGGTTATCTAAACCAAAAGGACGCTGCTTACGAACAGTGGATTCCAAAGACGGAGCTCGATCGACGTGCGGAGGAAGCAAGGAACTTCAAAGGACAACCAGCCAGGCTCTCTAAGGAGGGCGGAGAGAAGGACCAGAGATCCAGGTGACTTCGCAGGGCCAGCGAGCTGAAGAGAAGGGAGGCTTCGAAAGAAAGGCGAGCTCTTGAGGCCGCACCTCCAGAGAGTGGAAAGAGGGCTTCTCTGATTGAAGAAAGCAGAATCAGTTAGAGGAGATGGAGAAAAACGGCCGCAGACTGGGCAATCGGGGCTAATTTACCTTGCGAGACAAGAATCCACTTGGACATGGTCCGACCTCCGGAGGCGGCAGCGGCGACATTTCGGATCATGGCCGAGGAGGACGACAGGCTGCCGCGGCACGCTCAAGGACCCGACTACCAGGCAGGGTTCGGCTCGAAGGATCCCCCCGACCAGCCTTAGCCTTAGCGTAATGGTTGTCCCATGTAATCGGGTCTTTTGACTTTTACATTAAAGAAGATATTTCTTACAATGCAGTTCGCTTTAGCTATATGTACACTTTACAATTGTGATTTACACTAAGCGATTACATATAATTTTACATGCGACAGAACATATGCGAACGTTTTTGTGAGCGAAACAAGAAATACTTGAAAAGAAATTAAACAAAGACTGAGAGTGAGTTGTGGATTATGCTAGTATGGCCGGAGGTGCTCGGCATTCAAGACTCGAGTAACGTTGGAGCCGTTCAATCTTTGAGGTGGTGGTCCCCGGTCTGATTACTTTGGCGACCCGGTACGGACCTTCCCGTTAGGTCCTAGTACACCCACGCTTGGCTCTCTGGTCCTGAGAGAGAACTTCCTTTAGCACAAGGTCTCCGACCTGGAAGTCTCTTCGCTTGACCTTTGAGTCGAAGAACCTTTTGCTCGGTGGTAGGCTGCTATCCTAGCGAAGCCTTGTTGCGATGCTCCTCGACCAGATCCAAACTTGCTCTCATAGCGCTCGTTTTCGTGCCTCATTGTACAAGTCCCTCGAGAGAGAACCAGTTTCCGACCTTAAGGGATCATTGCTTCACGCCATATAGGCTCGCGAAAAAGGGGTTTCCGGGTGGGTGAGGTCTTGGATTTGTCCTGACGCCATAAGACTTCAGGGAGATCGTCAGCCAATTTCCTTTGGCTGCCCCAAGCTTGGCTTCAGAGTGTGTTGATGGTCTTGTTACTGCTTCAACTTGGACATTTGCTTGCGGTCTGGCGAATGAGGCAAATTTTTTATGGATGCCCAGCTCGTCGCAGAACTGCTTGAACTCCTCATTATCGAATTGCTTTCCATTATCTAGATGAGGATGTGAGGAATTCCGTAGCGGCACACTATGTTCTGAAAACGAAGTCTTTTCAGCTTTCTGTCGTGATCGCGGCTAGTGGTTCGGCCTTCAACCTTTGTGAAATATACTACCGCGACACGGCATACTTGACCCCTCCCTTTCCAACTGCATGGGGCGATAAGGTCGATCCCCACATGGAAAACGCCAGGGGCTAGACATGGTAATCATCTCGTGAGACGGGCTCGCGGATGTTCGCGAACCGCTGGCACTTGTCGCACGTCTTGACAAAGTTGTGCGCATCTTCTTGATTCGGGGCCAATAATATCCCTGGCGAACAACCTTGTTCGCAAGAGATCGAGCTGCTGTTGGTTGCCGCAGATCCCTTCATGAATTCCCTCAGATGTAGTATGTTTCTTCCTGGTTACATCATCGGAAGGAAGGGGCACTGAATCCTCTCCTGTACAGCTGATCCTCGCTGAGTGTGAAACGAGCAGACCTTACCGCAGGACCCTTGCCTCGACCTTGTCGTCTGACAAGATCCCGTCCTTGAGGTACTGGACAATGGGAGTATCCAGGAATCTGGCTGAGCCACATTCACGGCCTGTTCGGTCGAGCTGATAGTCAAAGCATCGACGAAACGAACAGGAATGCTATCGGTGCCTCAGAATCTAATGATTGAGGCTATCTTTGCCAAGGCGTCCGCTATATAGTTGCTCTCCCTAGGGATCTGAGCGATTTCGAAGCGCTAAACGCCCTAGAGAGACCTTAGCTTCTTTCAGGTAGCGGGACCATGTTCTATTCCTTGGCTTGGTATTCCCCTAGAAATCTGGTTGACGGCCAGCATAGGAGTCGTTGTAAATGCTGATCGCGGTTGCACCCATTTCCTTTGGCGAGTCGCAACCCGGCAGCAGGTCTTCGTACTCAGACTCATTTGGTTGCCTTAAACCCGAACGGAAATCCATGAATTCGAGCCCCCTCGGGGCTCACTAGGAGAAGACCCGCACTGGCTCTTTCCTGTTTGACGACCGTCGACGTTGAGGGTTCCAGGTCGACAGGTTCTGAATAGTATCTTGCGACTTCGCTAGGCTGCTGCTCGCTTGGCAGATAGGAAAATTAGAGATGAAGTCGAACAGCCTGCCTTTTGATGGTCGACCTGGGCTTGTACTTGTAGGTCGAACTGCTCAGTTCATGGCCCATTGAGCAGTTTACCGAGCCTCTGGCTTCTGGAGGACCTGCCTGAGGGGGTAAGTTTGTCATACATGATTATATGGGCATGGAAGTAAGGTCGCAGCTTTCTGAACGTGACCAACAGAGCAAAAGCTAGTCGCTCCATTCGGATACCGCATCTCGGCATCCGATAGACGCTTACTTGCAAATACACTGGCCTGAGCTTTTTCCTCTTCCCGTTTAAAGCTGCACTGAGCAGCGAATTGAGACACGGACGGTGATGAGCAGGCATTTCTGTGGAAGAGGCTTAGAGAGAGAGGTGGCTTCCGAGATGCTCTTTTATACTCTGGAATGCCTGCTCGCATTCGGAAGCCACTCGAATTTCTTAATTGCCTTCAAACATTGAAGAATGGTAAACAGCGGTCTGTTAGCCTGATATAGAGCGACTAGTGCCGTTATTCGCCCGTTCAGACTCCTGCCTGCTTTTGCTGGTCGGGCTCTACCATATCGAGCAGAGCTGGAATCTTTTCGGGATTTATCTCTATGCCCGCTAATTGACCATATATCCCAGAACTTCCTGACGATACCCCGAATGAACATTTGAGAGGGTTCAGCTTCATTCTATAGAGCGGAGTATGTCAAACATCTCAGTGAGATGCGTAATTGCTCTGAGGCGACCTGAGATTGACCAGCATGTCGTCCACATAGACCCCATTTTCCCCCGATTATGCGTCGAGAACATCAGTTGATAACCTCTGAAGGTCGCCCGCCGATTCTTGAGGCCGAAGGGCATGACTTTGTAACGTACACCCCCATCCATATGAAGGTCGATGCTCTCATCTGGTTTATACATCAGGATTTGATTATACCCGAATATGCATCCATGAAGCTTAACAGTCGTGCCCCGAGGTGGCATCAACGAGCTGGTCGATTCTTGGCAAGGGGAAGCGTCTTTGGGCAAGCTTTGTTCAGGCGCGTGAGTTACACAGGTTGCCACTTGCCATTTGGCTTCTTACCAGGATGGGTTGCAACCCAGGTCGAGTAGAGAGCTCGCGAACAGATCCATTGCGGAGAAGGTTCTCCACTTCTGATTTTAATGCGGCGTACCGCTCCAGATCCATCCCCTTCTCTTTTGGCGAACGGCTTGGTTCAACTGCTGACGTCATGTGAATGGCAAAATAATGTTCCGGCTATCCCGAACCATATCTGCGGGGCGAACAGGGAACACGTCAATGTTCTCCTTCAAGAAGCTCACCAGCTCGGAAGCGAGCTGAGGTTGAGCAGCTTCCGATCTTTAACATTCGGCTCGGCTCTTTTGGATCAACCGGAACTTCAGACAGATCCTCAACCGGGCCGCTCAGGGGGATTTTTGAATCGCGGATCTATATTATCCTCCGCTGAACCAGATGGTGGCCGATCGGTGATCGCCATGGCCTGGCGGGGCGCACATGTGAAATGCCTTTCCTTTGTCGGCCATTTGGACGCCTTTATATAGCATCGCGAGATGCGCTTTGCGATCCGCTTACCTCCCGTATCCCCGATGGAGTGGAGAACTCATCTTGAGGTGAATAATGGAAGTGACTGCCCTGAAAGTTCTCAGCACGAGGTCGCGCAAGATTCCATTGAAGGCCGATGGGCAGTCCACGACCAAGAATTCGGTAACCCTAGTCACCTCGTCGTAGTTGCCAGCGTGACTGGGAGCTGGATTGTCCCGCTGGGGATAGGTGATCCTTGGTAAAACCGTACAGAGGCATCGAGGCTGCTTCAGCTGCCTCGACCAGTATCCATCGAAAGCGACTTGAACAGAATGTTCATAGCGCTTCCGTTGTCCACAAGCATTCTGCAGACATTGTGACACCCTATCAGGAGGTGAAGCACCAGAGCATCCTCATGAGGATGGTGCAAGCGAGACTGCCTCTTTCTCGCAGAAGGTGCTTGGTTCCTCTTTTCTACGCTGTTGGCGCGCTGTTGGGGGTTGGGGGGGGGGGGGGGGGGGGGGGGGGGGGAAGTGTTTTTCATTCCATGATCGGGTACATGGTCGTCGCGAGTCAATCTTTCCTGCGATCCTCGCGTGTTTCCCACGAGGTGGCGGACCTCCGAAAATTATGTTAACACTATCCGTAACCGATTTTGCGATCCAGGCGGCGCTTTTTCCTTCGCTCACTTGATTTTCTTTTGGGGAGTCATCAATGTACTCCTTGAAGTGCCCCTTCTTGATGAGCTCTTCGATAGCCTGCTTTAGAGCTCGGCACTCATCAGTGAGATGCCCATTATCCCGATGGTAACGGCAGTATTTTTTGCTGTTTCTGGCCATAGCAGGGGTTTTCATGGGTTCGGGCTCACCGAGCAGGCTGGCCTCCTCGGACTTATCAAGGATTGCTGATATGGACACATTCAGCGGAGTATATTGAGCTCCGGCACGGCCACGACGAGAAACAGGAGCATAGGACTTTTTCTGCTCGTAACGGAGTTTCTTCCCTTTTCGCTGATCGTCAGTGTCTCCTTTGCGATTAGCTCGCCTATTATCTCCCTGACCAGGCGTACTGTTGGAAGTGCCGTGATCGCGATGGCGGAGTGCCGCTAGCGAATTCTCTATTCAGAGATACTTTTCTGCCAGGTTGTAGAATCTGGTGAGGGAAATACCGTCCTCAGCTTGCAGTTCCTTCCACAGGTCGGTTTGCGGGCGAACTCCAGCTATTATAAGAGTTCGGATGGACTCTTCTGGAGCATGAGCCACCTTGTTGAGTTCCCTGTGGAAGCGATCAATGTAAGATTGCAGGGATTCGTCTCTTTCTTGCCTTATGTTGCTGAGGTAGCTCAAAGGCATTGAAAATTTCTGATTGGCTTGGAAATGCCGTAGGAATGTCGTGCTCATCTGAGGCCACGAACTGATCGATCCCGCTGGGAGCGACCTTAACCACCGTTTGGCGTGGGAAGTCAGCGTCACGGCCAAACAACGGCATTTTGCTAGGTCCGAAACCTAGTGGAACTCCATCAGGTGGTTGAACTCATATAAATGATCTTGTGGATCATGGTTTCCATCGAACGGCCGCATATCTGGGATCCTGAACCCTGGTGGAAGTGGGGCAGCTAGCACCTCGAGAGAGAAAGGGGATGCAGAGGCGACCTGCGCCTGTTCGTTTTGCTGCTCCCTTAACCTGTCCAGAGCTCGCTGCAGCTCCTCAATTTGTAGTAACGGAGCCAATTGGGGATTACTTTCACTCGTGCAAGCCCGGCCTTCTCGATTGCGATTCAGGAGAGTTCGGAGGTCGGATTCCTCCTCGCCTCGGCTGGTATTTCCAGCCGCACTTGACACACGCTGACTAGAGGCGTGTGAAGGCGATGGATTGCGTGGGGCACTTTCATGACCCTCGCGGTGGTACGAACCGCCCTGCGAGGTGTGGAGGCCACCCGCATAACGATCAGGATCGCTCTGCTGGTGGTGATCGGAATCATCGCGCCCAGTATTTTTGCTTGGGTTTGCCTGCGACGTGGCATGGGATAGCTCAGAATTCACTTTTTCACCGAGTCTCAGCTTTGGCGACACCCTGCTCGGGGCGCCTTTTGTATTCGTTGGCCCTTAGGAGCCCGTAGGCTTACTTTTTGCCACTTGCTTACCCTTGCGCTTACGCGCTGCAGTGCTCGCGGCACGGGCTATCGCCCTTTGTCGCGATTTCGCGCAACCTGCAGGCGTCTTTGGCGGTTGTACCGCTCCAGCTATCGTAGATGACATGCCTTGGTCCAAACGGTCCAACCTCTGGTTGACCGTCTGGAGAGTATTGTCGAACCTCTCCAGGTAGCTTCTGATGGCAGAGTNGCAGCCCTCGATGTCTACTCGGTTCTCACCACCGAGGAATATAATAGAATAAAGAGGCAATTTGACATCCGCGCGGAGGTGTTCCTCGACCACACTAGGCCGTCGCGGCACAAAGCAGATGGCCTTGCCGCGATCTCTAAAGAGATCTTCAAGGGTGGAGGGAGGATTCCCTTCCATCTTTTCATCAGGTCGGTCCTGGATCATTTCGGGATCGCACCGATGCAGCTGACGCCAAACGCGTACGTCATCACTGTCGCGATGTACATCGCGTGCTGCGAGAGCAGCTTGGGAGAGCCAACGGCGGTGGAGCTCGGCGTCGCCTACTATCTTAAGAAGAGTAGGGACAAGGACTCGTACTATTTGTCTCGGTGACCTACCATTGCTGCGGGGATACACAGCTATCTCAGCAATGCGGGGGCCTACGAGACAAAGTTCTTCTTTTTCTTTTACAACGGCTACTGCCGTTTTCAGGATCCAAGTAGGTTTTCTTTCGCTGGGTTCATTATCTGCTCGCCTGACCCATAATAACGACCTGTTTTCTTTTGCAGTTAATAGAACGACCGAGCAAGCGTTACTCGCCGACCCAGACAGGCTTGTATCTTTCGGAGTACTGGACGAGGAGAGCCGGGACGCGAGGAAGCTTGTGACAACCGCGAACTTGCGGAAGTACGGTTTTTTCAGCGACAAGGCGTCGTTAGAACCCCCAGAAGGTAAGTTATACCGGTTCCTTTCTGGTCGTAGAATAAGTTTGCTTACTAACGAACTTAAATGCAGAAACCATGCCCCCAAAGGAGTCCGGGCAGCCCCGCCGAGCACCATTTGTCTTCCCTCGATCGAGGAGAGAGAGGGCGGCCGAAGCTGCTCGTCCTATCCCGGCACAGCCGGTGCGAACAGTCCCGGCTTCCCAGCCCCGTCCTGTGCAAGAAGCGACCAGGACGGAACAGGCCGCTCAGGCGCCAACTGCTCGCCCAAAGAGGAAGGCTCCGGCCCAGAGGTCAAAGAAGAGGAAGCAGATTCAGCCCGAAGAGTCAGAGACCGAATCTGAGGAACAGCCTCTGAGGTCGCGCCAGGAACCCAGGAGGTCGGGCAAGGAGCCCTTGGGCGAGGCGGTCGCTGTTGGCAAGGCGAAGGACGCGCCGGTTCTAGACTCATTGGGGAGTCTGCCCGAATACCTGCAGCCAATAGTTTATGGCCTGCTCGAGTGCGAGCTATCGGAGTCGTACGACGAATTTGCCAACACGGGCGACGACCTGATGACCACGTCATTCCAGCATCTGAGCAAGGTAAATGAGCTGTACTTGAAATTTTATTCTGGTTTATTTCTAATTCATATCTTGCTCGCAGGCGTTGCTCGCGATGAGGATGTCCATGGAAAAGACGCGGCTGGGGGCCGCCAAGGGGACAAGCGACCTGCAGGAAGAGGTCGCAAAGCTGAAGCAGAGCTTGGAGTCCGTTGAAGCGGAAAGAACTCAAGCGTTCGAAGCGGCGAACAGGTATCTAAACCAAAAGGACGCTGCTTTACGAACAGTGGACTTCCAAAAGACGGAGCTCGATCGACGTGCGGAGGAAGTCAAGGAACTTCAAAGGACAACCGCCAGGCTCTCTAAGGAGGTCGGAGAGAAGGACCAGGAGATCCAGGTGACCTTCGCATGGGCTCAGCGAGCTGAAGAAGATAGGGAGGCCTTCGAACATGAAAGGCGAGCTCTTGAGGCCGAACTCCAGGAGAGTTGGGAAAGAGTCGCTTCTCTGATTGAAGAAATGCAGAATCAGTTAGAGGAGATGGAGGAAAAGGCCGCAGACTGGGCAATCGGGGCTATTTACTCCTTGCGAGCAAGGAATCCAGACTTGGACATGTCCGACCTCCCGGAAGGCTGGCAGGCGACCTTGCGGATCATGGCCGAGGAGGACGACCAGGCTGCCGCGGCCGCTCAAGGACCCGACCAGGCAGGGGGTTCTGGCTCGAAGGATCCCCCCGACCAGCCTTAGCCTTAGCGTAATGAGTTGTCCCCATTGTAATCGGNGGAAAATGATAAAAAAGTTGTTTTCTATATTTTTTTTAATTTGAAAATAGTTTTTAAATAAGTGAGGAGAATGAAATGTTTACTCTTTAAAAATAATTAAAAAAAAAAATGGAGAGCTTGAAAGAGGAGCTCTTTCCCTATGGAAAATTAAATGAAGAAAACAGGAAGTTCAGTTCTAGTGAGAGTAGCAATCCGACAGATGTCGTTATTTTTGTTGCCATAAGTTGACTAAACAACATATAACCACCCAAGGTTGAGCGAAAGCCCAAGCTAATATTCTTGGTTTCATTTATTCCAAATACTCACCCTTAAATTAACACCATTTCCTTTATTTTAACAGTAAAAGGGCAAATTGGTCTTTTTATTTTCCTCTTCCCTTCCCATTTCTTTCCCCAGTACGCCTCCTCCTCCCATATTCTTCCTCTTCCCTTTCCCTTTCTTCCTTATCTCCGCCTCCTCCTCCCCTCTTCTTCTTTTTCCCTCTACACCTCCTCCTCCCCGGCGCCTCACCATCCCAACCCACTACCCTCCCGACCACCTTGACTACCCTTTTCACCATCATCCTTCAGCTCAACTGTCGCACTCCCCCAACCTCTTTCCGGCAGCCCCATCACCAAAATCTTAATCAAGCCCACCATTTAACTCATCAAAGAGCCCTCTCCAATAACCCCATACTTTCCGTTCCTGATTTCTCACCTTTCAACACCGATTTAAGCCCCCTCTCCCTACGGTTTCTATTTTGTTTTTTGTTTTTGCTTTTGTTTTTTGTTTTATGTTTTTTTGTTTTTCTTATTGAAATTATGTGATTTTTGGTGGTTGCTATTGGGTTTGGAATGGGGTGATTTGGCTGACTATGGTGGTGGTTTGGACGCTGTGGTGGTTTTGGGATGGGGTGGTTTGGAATGGGATGTGGTGGTGGTGGTTTGGCCGGCTGTGGGATTTGGAATGGGGTATAGTTTGGATGGCTATGGTAGTGGTTTGGGATGGGTTGGTTTGGAATGGATTGTGGTGGTGGTTTAGCTGGCTCGGGTGGTGCCATGGTGGTTTGAAATGGGGTGAAGGGCAATTTAGTGATAGCATCTGTCAGAATCCAACAGTCACTAACTGTGTTAATTTACGGGTGGGTATTTGGAATAAATGAAACCAGGAGTATTAACTTAGGCTTTAGCTAAACCTTGGGTGGGAATATGTCGTTTGCTCCCATAAGTTTGATGCCTGGAATTGCTTCCAAGCAGTTATTGCGTGGAACCAGATTTCTTTAAACTATCACTCTTCTCAACGTCAGATTTGCTATTGGTTCAATTCTTTCACTTCTTTTCTTCAAATCGTTTTGTGTTTTCTATTTTCTTTATATTTCAAAATTGGGTTTCTTAATATTAAGCATAAATTTTTTTATGTAATAGTAAAATTATCATAGATTCATAATACTAATTATAATGTTAAAATATTATTAAGCATAAACTTTTTTATATTGTTAACAAAATTCAAAACGATCGATATACTCTTTATTAAATAATGAAATAACATCTATATTAGGGGGTTTTAAAATTCTTTTACTCCAGCATAATATTTTTCCTCTAACAAATGACAATTCTGTCTACCAACCAATGTTTCGAAAATCGGACCGGACTATGACCCATTCAAAGGTCTATTTTTCGGTTTGAATGGTTTGATCGATTGGATCGGTCGGTTGGACCGTTTTCTGTAAAAAAAATTTAGTCCCTAAATATTTGAAATTCATCAAAAACACCCCTATAATACTCTCTTAAGGTTTGAAATCTTTCTAAAACACCCCTATCACGCGAAGAGACTGGTGAGTGGTGGTGGCAACGACGATCGATGACCAATCGAAGTTGGAATCATGGGGCTTTTGATGTATAGGTTCTGGCGAATCTGATGGTGGTGTTAGGGAGTTCCATCGGCGCTGGAAATTGTCAGAATCAAGAACGAAGTCCGACAGTCGCGTGAACTTTAGGTGGACGGCGAGCGACGAAGGCTGGACGATGGCCACTGAAAATGGATGGGTTTTATCGTGGAGATGTCGTCAAGTCGAATGGTGGTGTTTTCTCCGTCGAACGATGCTGGAATCCAGTAGGATTGAGTTGCGATTGGACCGCGACTCGACACTATTCCGGTAGTCCAACCGCGGCTCAATCCGATTTAACTGAAAATGTCAGTTTTTAGAAGATACTGGACCGAAGATACCGCCGGCTCTCAATCGAACTGATCCGATGAAACGGTCCGATCCGATTTTCAGAACATTGCTATCAACTACTGCCTGAAAAAAAAAAAAAAAAATGAGAAACCACTAAAATCAGCAGTGGTGTTTGATAATTGATGAAAAGACAAGGGCAGTTTTATAATATCCCACGCTTAGCACATGAATGTGCTTTTTAAAAATATAGGGTGTTTTTTGAGATTAGCCCAAAGTATATTTAATCGGATCTTGAAGATTTTGATGAAGGGCCGGCAGCCATAACGTTTCTAAAATCCGAAAATCTGTAATCTTATCCAAAGCCTGAGGACTGAAGTGAGTACGACCCTTCTTTATTTGCAGCATATCCTTATATTTATTTCCTTGTCACCAAAATCTTATCACCAATTATCTCCCTCTCAACTCTCCTCACATTTCCATTTCCATTTCATTCCCATTCTCATTCTAATTCAAATCAATCATATGCCTTTCCTACCTCTTTGAAACAAGCTTTCAAAATTTCATTATGGCAGCTATTATTTCCTGTAACTTAATCACTCCGAAATTACCCAACAACCGTGTTCGTTTTGCAACAACTCACACCACTGCCACCAACAATAATGATCGGTTGACTCAGCGTTTTACTCCGACTACTTGTTCTTTTAATCGTAACCCATGTCAGGTAAGTACATTTTCCATGATTTATTAGATGGGTCTTGTTTAGTTTTATGTAAGGACTATAACTAAGTTGCATTTTTTAAGCAGAAATTGAAGGAGTGCGCTATTTCTTTAGCTTTAGCTGTCGGATTGATTACAGGAGCACCTTCATTTGCTGATGCAAATGTAAATGTAAATGTAAATGCAAATAACTTGGCGTTGCCTGATTTGTCTGTGTTAATCTCTGGTCCGCCAATTAAGGATCCGGGTGCATTGTTGAGATACGCTTTGCCTATTAACAATAAAGCTGTGAGGGAAGTACAAAAACCACTTGAAGATATTACAGACAGTCTTAAGGTTGCTGGGGTTAAAGCTCTTGATTCTGTTGAGAGAGTAAGCATTTCAACTTTTATTTTTATAGTTGGGATAATTAATTGTGGCTTAAAAAAAAAGCTTATTTTTGTGTGTGAAATGTGTAGAATGTGAGGCAGGCATCACGAGCACTTAAACAAGGTAAGAGTTTGATTGTAACGGGTTTAGCTGAATCGAAGAAGGAGCATGGGCTTGAACTACTTGACAAATTGGAAGTTGGAATGGATGAGTTACAACAGATTGTGGAGGATAGGAATAGAGATGCTGTTGCACCTAAACAGAAGGAGCTGCTTAATTATGTTGGCGGGTGAGTATCACTCTATTGCATCAATAACATAGAGGCTTGAAAAAAACATTAGAAAAATTGTTGCTGAAAACTCATATTTTGTTCTAAATTGCTCATATTTAGGTTAAGCTAAATATCTATGGTGATAATATAAATCAGATTTTATCCCCAGGGTTTTCTTCCTTCTTTGAAAGGGCATTAACTTGTGCACTTCAGTCAAATATGAGGTTCTGTGACTAAGATGGGGAATTTATCTAGAATTCTCTTTCTTTATTAGTTGACTCACAAGTTATGAACTAGGATCATTATGTTTTCTTCAATCCAATCACCAGTCTCCTTCGGTACCAAGCAGTCGTTAGTACAGTAAAAAATATTGTGCTGACATTGTTCATGTTGTAGAGGTCCGTCCCATGAAACTAGATTACTAATGAAAATTGACAATGTCTTCCTTCCATAAGAACTGTATCCTATTTTGAACAAAAAAGTTGGGAGGACTAATAGAAGTGAATCCTCTTAGAATAAACTCTCATATATACCTTGTCATTGACTGCAGCTGAGATCTTCCTGGGGCATTGGGTTTCTGCAGTGTTGAAGAGGATATGGTGGATGGCTTCCCATACGAAGTGCCCGAAGAATACCAAAGTATGCCTCTATTAAAGGGGAGAGCTGCTGTTGATATGAAGGTCAAGGTCAAGGACAATCCTAATTTAGATGAGTGTGTATTCCGGATAGTTCTAGATGGTTACAATGCGCCGGTAACTGCTGGAAATTTTGTGGACTTAGTAGAAAGGAACTTCTATGATGGCATGGAAATCCAAAGAGGTAAAGGGTTTATATTAAGTTAGTTTGATTCTGCTGTTGAAGTGTTGATATTTATTTTCTATGCTAATAAAAAAGCATGTTAAATTTTTCTGTTGCCTTCAGAAGAGAAAATGTTTTTAACATGAATTGCCATAAACATCCCATCATGTAATGTTTTTAATCAGAGAAATTTGGTATCAAGATTGATGAATAACCTGGTTGCTAAACTTGTACTTAGATGCCATGCATGTAATTGGATTCATCTGAATGATTGTCTTGCCCATCGTAGCTCGCCTTTTATTTAACAACTTCTCTCACTGTAGACTTGACCAATTTTCTAATTGCTGTGAGCTATGAATTGTCTGAAGATGCAAATTTTAATTTTCATTTATGTGGCCACAACACTAATAAATGCCTTTTTTGTATTGGCTGCAGCGGATGGGTTTGTTGTTCAAACTGGAGATCCAGAAGGCCCTGCTGAGGGTTTCATTGATCCTAGTACAGAAAAAACCCGGACAATACCATTAGAAATCATGGTGGATGGGGAGAAATCACCCTTTTATGGAGAAACCTTGGAAGTAAGCCTCTCAATTCTTTCTGCATTAATATATTATGCCAAAGCCTTATACTCTGTTATAATTCAGAAGTGTTGACTGTGGAATGCTAGCTGTCTTTCTGAGAGGATATGTTAAGGCATTGAAAAGTTTCACCATCTACCAGTCTTCATAACACCTTTTTTGTCTTCTACAATTAGAAGTTTTCCTAATTCCCTTGAGAATTTATTTTTGCTTTGCCTTTCTGAAATTCAATATGACTTGTGTCTGGACAGGAGCTTGGTCTCTACAAGGCTCAAACTAAGCTTCCATTCAATGCATTTGGAACAATGGCCATGGCCAGAGAGGTGAGAATTTGAATTTTAATACTTTTTTTCCATACGTATCCAAGTATTAGTTTGAAAGCTAATTAGAAATCGCCTGAATTTAATACTTTTCAGGAGTTTGAGAATAATTCTGCCTCAAGCCAGGTGTTCTGGCTACTGAAAGAAAGTGAATTAACTCCCAGTAATGCCAATATTTTGGATGGCCGGTATGCAGTGTTTGGTTATGTGACAGAAAACGAGGACTTTTTGGCTGATCTTAAGGTTGGTGATGTTATAGAGTCGATTCAAGTAGTTTCTGGCCTGGAAAATCTAGTCAATCCAAGCTACAAGATTGCTGGCTAGACCGTTTTGTCACCGGTATTGGATAATATTAGTCACTTTCTACTAAGGTTCATCATTGAAGACTGTTTCTTTATTTGTTTCAAACTTTAGTTTATTGTTTGCTCAATAATATTCTGTAATCTTTCACTTGTGAGAGAATTGTAGCATTCACATCGACAATGTATTCTTTTGAACTTTAAATGGTGACAATTTCATCATTTCTTTTATAAGCACTCTCTTGGCTCACTTCCAACTAATGAATGCTATTTTTAACAAAACATTGGAAATGGAATTTTGTTTCACTGCATAGAAATTGCTGATCATTTTAATTGTTAGATAAATTTTAAACAGAATATTGATCCCCATTCTAAACGTCAAACGACCAAATATCATCACCCAAGAAATTGCTTATCATATTCAGAAGGGCATTTTACTAACCACAAATAAGATAGATGAAGCTCATGATCATATTAATTGGTTATCAAATCTCAGAGAGTGTGTCCGGCCAATCCATGCTGTAATTGTTTTCTTAAACAAAGGGCAAGAAGAAAGAAAGAGAAGCTTTACAGAATGCATTATCCAGAACAAACAACTATCAGGGATTTCCTCCTAGTCTATAGCCTCCAAAGTTTTGTATACCATCAGCTCTTAGGTGCCATTCCTTTGATTGAATTAAATACAGCTTGGATTTCGAAACTTGCAGTCCATATCTCAAACATATCATCTTTGCTCAAATTTAAAGGGCAACTAGTTCAAGGTCCTCTATATCTGCGAAAACAGAAACAACCCTGAGGATGATCTACAGGAATCATGCCTCCACCCTTTGATGTGTCAATGGCCTCCAACATGGACACAACCTCATCCATCTCTGGTCGTTTGTCAGGGTTAGCGTCCCAGCACCGCTTCATTACATTCGCAAGGGAGCTTGGGCAGCAACNGCAACTGATAAAACCAATGCAACTTTCACAAGCTTATACACCAACGCATGCAAAATTTCTTTTTTAAACCAAACTAAATTCTTAACCAAATCAAAAATTCCTTATAACTCAGCAAATTTATCACAAGAACGTATGTTAATAACATAAATCTCAATCTGGTTCTCAAGTACCATCAACTCAAGTGCAGAAAAATCTAATGGATAAAACTGACCAAACCCATTCTTCCCTCTCTTCTCTTTTTCCTTTTCCTTTGCTTCTTCTTCCTTTCTTCTTTATGGGTTTTTCTCTCTTTTTCTTTATTTTTTGCGAACAACCCAGTTTATATATAAAACAACTTCTTTGAATTATAAAACTACCCAAGATTCTCTTATTCTCACCATGACCTCACCACATTAGCTCTGTGATGTAAAAATGCTCAGATTTCTTCCCTCAGTTAAATGCAAACCCAACAGTTTTTATTCCTTTCATTTTCACTTCTAATAAAACTTTTAAAAACTAACCGATACTCTTGCATAAAAATAAAAATCATAAAAAATATGAAATATATATACTAGGATTAAAAATAGGGTTTTACAAAAATAAAATCCAAACTAACCATGGGGGCTGTTTCCAAAATCTCATAATTCTATAAGGGTAAAATTTAAATAAATAAAAGATGTGGACTTTTTTCAAAAGTTGAGTGGGGACTCAAGTCCCCACAAGTCATTAATTGGATCCGCCACTGATCGCACCTAACCAAGTGCGATTCGGCCTTAGTTGCACTCTGGTATGTGTGATTTGGCCTTAATCGCATCCTACCAGGTGTGGCCGAATGGAGGAGAGAGGCGATGGAGATCGGCGATGGAGATCCCTCTCCAGTGACCTCAATGATGTCTGCCTCCTTCGCAAAGTTGTCGCCGCCCAACAACAAACCTCCGCACGCTTCGCCGTCTCTTTCAATATCTCCAACTTGTCCTTGTCAAATTCCAAGGGCTGTAAGGACTAGGGGAGTGAGATTAGGTTAGATTGGGTGAGTTTAGGAACCGATGGTGTGGGGGGAAGGGGAGGTGGGGAGGTTGAAGGGAGGGAGACATAGAGGATTTTGGGGCGGTGTGGGGAAGAAAGATAAAACGGGTTAGGGAATTTTTTATATTTTTTTAATAAAAAATATAAATAAACTAAAGTTACCATTATGTCCTTCTTCAATAAAAAGTTAACGGGAAAATATTAACGGTAGGTGGAAAATTGTTTTTTTAAACATTTCGGGTGAGAAAACATACTTACGCCTTACCTTGAGTGTGAAATTGTCAATTCTCCCGTAGCACAGATAACATAAGGACATCACATGAAACATAGGCCTTGTA
>NW_022196666.1:0-1338 GCF_008641045.1 Pistacia vera
AAAACTATCGAAAAGGTTTATGAATATAGAGATCCGAAAAGATCCCCCAGAAGGAATAAAAAAAAAATGCAGCAAAGAACCGAGAAGCAATCGTGTTATGATACTTGCATAAGTAGCAATATGAATCTATTTATGGTGATTTGTTTGGTGCTTGGAGGCTGGTTTCATGGTTGTAGTGCTTAGGAATGATGGATGTGATACTTGAATAATTCAAGTGATGGGAAAAGGGAAGGAATCGACTAGGGCTTTTTATGTTTGATGTTTTGGAGCAAAACGTCACAACTTCTCTTTTGGTGGTGAATGATTGAGTATTTAATGCTTGAATGTTTTGAATGACTGAATTCCCTAGAATGAGAAAGCTCCGGCCTTTATATAGAGGATTAGAGACAAGTGATTAATATTTTGATAAAGGTAAATAAAATAAAAATTAATTAATAAATTTGAGATAAATAGAAGTTAGGATTTATATTATAATATAAATCCATATGAAAATAAGATGGAAAATATAGAGACTAAGGTGAGTCTAGATACATTTAGAAAGTTGTTTATTGAAAAGAGAGAGAATTGTATGAATAAAGATCCCCTGATTTTGATAAATAAAGGAATTGAGATAGTAAAATTATCTAGACCTAAGCATGTCTACGTTCACTGAATTTAAAAATAAATAAAAGATAATGAAGGTGATTTATATAAGGATTTTTGGATGATAAATCCTGGAAAATAATTTATATTTGATAAAAATAAATATAAGAAAGGAGATAAATATATAAAATTAGATTTTATTAAGGATAAATGCTTAAAATAAAGTAAAAATTAAAAATAACTTCGGGATTTTAACACATTAATTGGCAAGATGGGAGTTAATCCTGGACATGATTTACCTCTTGATAAAAATAAAAATAAAAAAGAATTTATTAAGGCATTTAATAAAAAGGATAATAGAAATGACCAAATTGGTGCCATCCCTTGATGGGCTGCTATGAGCGGTGCCATCATATGATAGGCTTTTAGCACTGGTGCCATTGTATGATGGATTTACAATCTTTGCCATCTTTTGATGGGCTTTTAGCAATGAGTGTCATGGGCTTATCTCTGGGAGTGTCATGGGCTTGTATGGAAGAATCGTATTGGGCTTACATTTTAGAGAATGTCAAAATGGGCTTGATGCCATGGTTTTATATTTGGAAAAGGCCATGGGCTTTATTTGGGACCCAAGAAATAGAGATTTGGGCCCAAAACATGATTTCGAAACTTAAGTTATCACTTTGGACTTGATTAGAGCCTTACTTGTAAGATTGAGCCTTGAATATGTCTTTGGGCTTCCCTTAACAAAAATGG